>NW_020838022.1:7444280-7569280 GCF_003676395.1 Aethalodelphis obliquidens | reverse complement strand
AGTCCAGGGGAACACAAGGGGCAGCCATTCTGCTGGGGTCGGGGTTAGGAGGTGGCGGGAGAAACAGCAAGTGATCCAGTATTGCAGCCACCCTGGAAACCCATATCCTCTAAGGCACACAGGCCACCCAGCACTCCCCTGGCTAGTGCCAGACACCACAGGATTACAATTTGAACAATAAGATTGCCATTCATGCAGGTAACTGCTGACTTTTCTATGCAAAAGATACCTGCCAGACACAAACATTGAGACATGTAGCCTTTTTCTTAACTTTAACTCATGTTTGTGTGTTTCCTCATAACCCAGGGTCCTGGTGTCTACCTGATATATAGAAGAAACTCAATCATAATTTTTTTCTGTTATTTTACCTTGATGCAGGACAGAAATAAGATCATTGGCTTTGGAGTCAGGAGACACATGTATTCTAGTCATACTTCTGCCATGAAAAAGCTGTGAGTCTTTAGGCCAGTCTCTCCCCCTCTCTGGCCTCGGTTCCCTAGCATGCTCCCAATGGTATGTTCTCCCACTTCATTCAGCTCTCCTTTCAAACACTCCCTCTTTGGAAAGGCTTTCCTCATCACCCTATCTAAAATATCATCACCACCCACCTCCCTCTTTTGCTCTGCCTTACTTTTACATCATAGCACTTAGCACAAATTTTTAATTGCCCTATTTATGTATTCCCTTCTTTGCTGTCTCCTTGCCCTCCACTTCCTGCCCTGCCAATAGAATTTGAGTTCTATTAAGGCAGAGATTTTTCTTTATCACTGCATCCTTTCCACTGCTAGATCCCTAGCTTCAGAACACAGTGCCTATCACACAGTAGGTGCTAATACATATCTGTTGAATTAAAAATTAAAAGCATAGTAGATGCTCAATAAATGTGTATAGGATGGGACAATGAAGGTGGTGAAATGGATAGACTCTGGGTCCTTCCCAGAGGAGAAAGTACGTTCTGATAAGAATCTGGTACTCAAACAAGTACCTCCAGAGCCGCTCGCAAGAGTCAGAGAGAGAGCTCAGGCGTTTGTCTCCCCCGGGTTCCTAGAGTTCAGAGCGAGGCTGTTCGGCACCTCTCCGAGCTGGACACCAGAGGGCAGTATACCCACACTTACTGCTTCCATCCGGTAGAGGGCCAGAGGTAGGGGGAATCCAAGTTCGGGATAAATGGCAGTACTCGGGTGTCAAATTGGCATGTCAGGAACGGCGCCTAACTGCCCCCTGATGTCAGGAGCTGCAGACTGCAGGACAAAGGGTTCAGTAAAGACTTCATTCAAAATTTGTAACATGGAAATCAAATGTGAACAACAGACCCCAAAACCATCTGTTCTTGCCAAAGCCAGGACAGACTCCATGGCCAGCTGCCAGAAGTGTCCTGGGTTGTTCTATACACACTAAGGGAGGGAGCCACGTTTCCTTATAACAAAAGTCCATTATGTAAAGGGCTACCAAGCGCAATCTTCGTTTTGATGCATCCTCTTTAACTAGAGTAATGTAATAAAATGATAATGATAATCTTTTGGTTTATAATTATCCCGAATCCCCCCCCCCAAAAAAAGGCCAACTCCCGGCATCAAAGTAAGGTGACATTACAAGCTGATTATTTGCCTCTCCAAAAGATTTATCATTGTGACTTGCTGAAAGTGCATTTTGATTAAAACACTGTACCCATTATAAATTGGGGCATTTTTTAAAGAGTATAATTAAATCCCCAAACTGAGCACTCTGCTACAATATTAAAGGTGTGTATGAAAATATATATAAAGAAAACCTTATTACAGTTAACATGTATGGGCATATGCACATAATGTCTATTAAGAAATTTAAGGGCTTAATGAAAACCCAAAACTATTCAGTACCTGAATTTCTATTGTGATGGCATATTCTACTGGTTTTGAATTCTTAACTCCTGTGATGTACATATTTAACTTTAACCATTCCTTCTTGTGAACTAAAAGGTTTGGTGCTCTTAGTAAATATACTCCAAGTCTTATACCTAAAGAGATTTTCCTCATATTTTTTTTCGTAAGTCACCAAACCCAGAATATCCTAATTCTGCTCCCTGGGTACATCCTTTTATGGACTCGGATCTTACACACAACCCCCCAGGCCACAAACTGCAGTCTGCTCAAAATATTAACGGCCTCTATATGTTTGTGTGGCAAATCAACAATCTCTAGCTTCAGAACTAGATCACTGCCTTGGACCTCTGTGAGGCTTCTGTATGGTGTTTCTTCTATAAACCTGCAGAGCCTCCCGGTAAGCTTTTGATGAATTAAAGTGTTTATTTGGAACTAGATAAGCTTAGCAGGCTTGTCGCTACACGTTCCTGTTAATAAAGTTGAGAGTGTTTCAACCCTCAGGAGGTAAAAAGAAAGAGCTGGTCCATCTTGTGCTGTCCGAGGTGATCATTTTCAGTCGGCCCCCTGATAGTGCCAGCAAATGTATCCCTTTTAGCATCATTTAAACCAAGCTAATATAGGAGGTTTCTCCTCCATCTGCTCACAAGGCAGCAGAATGAAAGAAAAAAATAAAGAGCTCTAAACTTATGTAAATAACTCCATAGAAAATTTGAAAAAGCAAAGCCTTTTCTAAAGCACTTCTTTTTCCTCTGAACAAGACGTGCAGAAAGCCAGTTCCATTTAGTGTTTTTATCCCAGCTGCCCTAGATTCACTTCACCTGGACAGGGTGTGAACACCAGTAAGCAATGTTTGGTGTCTGCTCCATTTCTAACTCCTTATCATTTGTACAGAGGCTTTAGTTTTTAATCAAGAGAACAGGAAGTAAGCTGAAAGCAATAAAACACAAAACAGAGCAGGGCCTGTGAATTCCAGGGAAAAAAATGTAAGTGCTTGAGAATGTCCCTAAGCACAAAGGAGGCCTCCTTTGTGTGAAAGTTGCTAAGAAGGAACTGAAGGAGTAGACAGCTAAATATAGCTTACTGAAAATATAGGAAGTCTACACCAGGGTCAGTCACCTTTTTAGCCTTGAAGGCATGTAGATTTGTGGGAGCGGGCGCCAGGTGTGCCTCTTTCTCTGCTCCTGCCTCCATTGCTTCTCTAGCTTTTTCTGCCATTCTTTTTCCTCCTGCTGCTTCCACTCATTGTCTGTTCCTTCTTCACTTTGTGGAAGAGAAAGACCAAAAGTAACTACCTTGAATTGGGGTTGGAAAACTGCCCGCACAATGGCCTCAGGCATCCCAGAGCCTAAATGTACCTGATCTCAACAGCATTTCCACTATAAATACCCTTCCCTATGATAGAAGGTTGCCTACTAAGTAGCGGAAGACGCTATTGGCTTCCCAGTCTAGCTTAAGGAATATTTAAAAATCTATTTGGTGAGAAGCAAGTAGGAAAAGAGACTCTAAGAGGCAGAGACACTGTGTCTGTATTGGCTCCAGTAGCACACCTTTGTATACTCCATCTGAGTCTATCTCAATACATTAAAATATCCATTTATTCCTTTGCCTACCCCATTGCACTGTGAACCCTTAGAAGGTAGGGACTTTGTCTCTCTCCTCTTTGTGTCTCAGTATTTACCTCAGAGCCTGACCCACAAGAGGGCCTTTGATAAGTATGTTTAGCTGAACCAAGCTCTGTATCAACAGGCAACAAAACAGTGGCTTCAGCCTAAAATATGCCAACTGAAAAGAATCTGATGTGTGGATCATAGAACGTTTTCAAAAACTTAGTAGTTAGGACACATATGACTATTCTGACCAGAAAACAACTGACATAATCAAAAGAAGCAAGGAACATTTAAAAAACTGTTATAGGGACTTCCCTGGTGGTCCAGTGGTAAAGAATCCGCCTTCCAATGCAGGGGACGCGGGTTTGATCCCTCATCAGGGAACTAAGATCCCGCATGTCGCGGGGCAACTAAGTCCTCGCGCCACAACTACTGAGCTCGTGTGCCTCAACTAGAGCCTGCGAGCCACAAAACTACAGAGCCCATGCGCTCTGCACCCCGCGCGCCACTAGAGAAGAGAAAATCCGCACGCCACAACTAGAGAGAAGTCCGCACGCCACAACAGAGAGCCTGTGCCGCAACTAAGACCCAACACAGCCAAAAATAAATTAAATAATAAATAAATAAATCTTAAAAAAAAAAGAAAAGGTGTATTCCTCAGGAACAATGTCCTTCGGGAAGGCTATCCTTTATCCTCCTATCAGGAAACATGTCCTCCCCTTGTGGTAATTCACATAAAGTGGTCATAGCCATGAAAAACTACAAAGGCAGAGAGTCTGCTTATGCTTTGCTACGATTAGATATTGAATAAATGAATAAGGGTCACACATGGTCCCAATTCCAAATTCATATTTCAGTGCCTGGTCAAGGTGGGGTGAGACAAGAGAAAATTTCCAGCTTCTATTCTGAACAACCTGGCTTAGGTCTGATAAGATAGACTGTCATGAAACCTATTCAATGAAATGTAATTTTTCATTCAAATCTTCAAAAAGAAAAAAACCAGTAAAACAAGTTTATTATCTTGTATATGTAGCAAAATACTTATGGACTTAAAAATCTGGTTTTAAAAGTCTATATTACAAGTAATATAAATTACCTTGAAGCTTTTGAAAAGCACATTATGTGCTAGAATACTATTCTACTTCCCTGAGCTGCTACTATATGAAAAATGGTGGGTCAAGCCTCTCATAAGCATCTCGAATAAACAATCGTCATCTCTATAGTACTTGGTTGGAGTCAAGTACATTCCATGCAGCAAAGTCCTCATGGGCAGTGACTAGAGCCATTTTTTTATAGTTTAATATTTCAGTAATTTACGTTTTCTCTTTTAAACTTAGAAGGCAATAAGAGGGATTTTCAACACCATCAACAAAGTTTCATTTCTGTATGCTGAAGTATAAGTACAAAATCAACCGTAAGCTGATACAGTTTTTAAAGCACCAGTTTAAAAGTAGTACTTTCCACCACGTATGACAAATCCTTAAATGTGCCCGAAGACAAACGTACTGACAAGTTTGACATTAGCCACAGTAAAACCAAGAAAGGGTGCACTGGGAGAAGACCAATGGCTTTAAGTGAAAGCACGGTAATTAGGAACTGGGTATACCTTATCTGGAACTCACAACAGAAACGACTTAAAAGGCAGCCTTCTCAAAGTCTGGAATATTCTCTATTCCTATAGATCAATTCAGTACTTATTTAGCTGAGGTTTCTCTAACATTCACTGCTTCAATTACTTGGGTAGTCACCAGTCAAATTAGGATTTCTGAGGACACACTGTTTTTCTCAAACTAACCAACAGCTTAAGTGGTACAATTTATAAACTGTCAGAGATAACTTTTTCTTTTTTGTTCAAGAAGCCATAACACTTTCAACTTTGCCTTCACAGTTAACGTAACTCAATTTCATCACCACTATTTTCTGAGTGACCACAGACGAGCCCAATCCTACCTCGGCTCAGAATAATCTCCAAAGCCGGGGGAGCTCTTAAGAAGTATAATGCTCAGCATCGAGTCTCCTGGGCTTCTAGGCCTGCTCTGACATTTTAGCCCAGTTGCAGTAACTGAGCCTTTGGTAACTCCTTGAGATTTATATACTCCGGTCAGTTCCAGCAATCCGGTGCCTGTCCTTGACACTCTGTCTTGCGTGGCTGAGTTCCTGTCTGGGTTTCCTGGCCAGAACTCTAGTTCTTCTGGATTCCCTTACTGCTGCTCCTTAGGGTCCTGCCCCTAGAGCCATGGATTAGAAATCCATGTTCTTAACTAGAGTCAGATGGGCTCAGCCGCAATCACATGTCCCAACTGGACACACGTCTATCTCCCCTCCTAGACTTTGCACTCAAGAACAAAAACCTTACTATAGTCATTTTATTCCACAGAACAGAGCACAATGGCCAGTATATAGAAAGCGCAGAGAGGATTGAATCAGTAGACTTCTACCATATTTATCACCTGCTGCCGTGCTTACTTGAACCTGATGTTGTCCCCATTAAGCTAAACTTCTTCCTATCACCAGCCCCTGGAATTTTCTCTGATCACCAGCCCCATTTCCCTGAATCTCTTTAAAGGCTAGGGGACAAGTATCTTAGTTTTTCTATCTAAAGTACATAAAGGATTGTTAAATCTAAGTTCTTCTATTCTTCTTAAGTCTCCTCTCAAATCCTCCTGATGCTATTAAGGAAAAAAGTTTCTTCTTTCTGAAAAAAAAAATAAGCGATTTCCTGATATCTCATGCTTACAAATCTTTTCTCAATAGAGTAAGTTTGTCACAATGTCAAGAAATCCCTTTCCATAATGCTTCTTTAGCAAAAGTGAAGAAAGGTCAATTTCAAATTCAACTGGAGCTCAATAACACATGAAGATTTTACACTTCATTTTACATTTATCTAGCTAAAATAACAGAGCAAACCAGCTTTCCTTCTCTGAAAGAACAGATTGTAAATAACTAAAAGAGGTGCTGGTCAGATAGATGGTACAATGATGATGTTCATGAGAGAGGAGATCCTGGTCTATGTATCTTCGGGTCTGCTGGCTTAGATGCCCCATAGGGTAGGTGTCCACACATTGAAAGGGCCCCTCAGCATGACACTACATTTCCCCTTCGGTACTCAAAACTTCCACCTTAATTGATGCTGCCAAGGGGGGAAAGAGTAGGCCTCACTCCTCCTACAGCCACCACCAATGCTGCTAGACATTGAGGACAGGCATTTGAACCCCATGGGACACAGGATGAACATGCTTATTTTAAGGAATTTAGCTGATTCATCTAGCGTGTGTATTTACCTTTTGTGAATACAACACAGACACCATCACACTGCCTGTGCCTTGTGTATGGAATAATATGCAATAATGAGTTTTGTAAACAGCTCAGTTCAACTGCTGCTGTTGGTGCTGCTTTTGCTGTAACTATGATAAACACCGCATATTATTCAAAGGCCAAAACCAAAAAATCTACCTAAAAAATGCATTCCTTTGAACACTACCCTTGGTCTGCTACCTTCTTTTAGAAGGAAAATAGTCCTTGGAAAGGAAAGCCATTAAGTCCTCTAAGCTTGGGTAGAAATGAGTATACTAGTGCTTCCTTCACTGGCACAGAGGTAGGGTGGCATACAGAAGATGGAAGTGTGCAAAAAAGGGTGGTAGATATTTTCCTTTCACCTCAGGCCAACACTTGTTAAAGTAGTATGAGGTATAAGCAGGATGGTCCTCATAATTTGTGGGACCCAGTGCAAAATGAAAATGCGGGACATCCTTTTGTTAAAAAACTTAAGAATTGCAAGTGGGCAACAGCAAAGCATTAAACCAAGCGCTAGGCCCTCCTGAGTGCAGGGCCCTGTATGACTGTACAGGGCGCACATTCCTGGAGACTAAAAGGTCAAAGGTCTGAGACTAAGAAGGAAAGGCAGAGAGTTTTCCACTGGCACTTTATCTATAGCCCCGTCTACAGGATAGGCTCCATTTTTTCCAAGGTGACCTGATGGGTCAGTGTGTCAACACAAAGGAACATGAATGACTTTGGAGAGAGGCCTCTGCTTTCTTACTGGTGTGGTGGCAGTGCCCTTCTGAACAGAGATGGCCAACTGACCTTGCATTTTCTTTGACCTGTGACACCTCTAGTCCCTTCTTTCTTAGGCCTCCCAAAGATGGACTGCCTTGGGGAACCAGAGGTAGTGCCAAAAACAAACGGATAGACAAAACAGAGAAACCAAAGAGTCAAATTCAGTATTTGGAACAGATAAAAATAATTACGTTGTCGTGTGATCAGATGGCTCTTTTGGCTTCACCTGACCTCCTCCACCATCTAAGCATTCCCCAGAGCCAAAGAACTTTACTGAATGTACCACAGAAACGTTCATCTTCTCCACACAGAGGACATTTCATAAATACACAGACCGGCCCAGACACTACAGATTCCAAATCAGCGCATTTAGATTTCTGTGGACTTGAGCAAAGAATTCCAAGTTCCACTCTCAACCTGATTTCATCCACTACATTATAAAAATCAAAGAATTCACAACTCTGAGATATCGGTTATTATGGTGTCCGGAGACAGGCAGTAAGTTGATGAACACTGTCAATCTAGCCGTTGGGGTTCATGTTGTTCTGAAATCTTCTGGTGGTCATTTATTTAAAAAAAGAAACAAAAGAAAAAAGCACAGGTGAGTTGTTTTGCAAACAACAGAGTGGGCTGCATATTCAAAAAGCAAAAGCAAAAGGAAATGTCCTAAGTGCATTCCGGAAAGACTGTATAGAGAGAGCCATTGGAGCTGTGTACAGTAGGAAGGTCCAGTTGGATAAAGAGACAGGGCCAGCAGCTGGCTTGGAATTTAAGTAAATTAAAAAGCATCATCGAAGAAGACCACCAGTGTCTGAGAGGAGAACTCCCAAATCGAATTGAACTCCACCTATTTCCCTAGTGGAAGCATTAAATGGCCATTTAATGGGAGAGGTATGCCTTTTCTTTAAGCACATCTATGTGTCCATTTCAAATACTCTAAGCTGCAATGATGCCATCACTGCTTTCATTTGAAGTCTACTCATGTATGATATCTTCCCTTACAAGCAACTAATTGAATAAACAAGAATCTCCCCAGTGAATGAACTAGGAGATCTGAGCACTAGTAATCAAGGTTAGTAGGAATGGCACAATTGATCAATGACTCCTGAAACTTTCCTGTAAGGAGTACCTCACAAGAAAAAAAATGTGGCGACAGAGTTCACCAAGGGGGTTCCTTTTAATTCAAAGAGAAATGTCTACCACCAAGAGCTTTTCATCTGAAGTAGCCATAGAAATTAGACAGGTAGGTGGTCCCAGTCTTTAACTAGCCCATGCAGAGATGCTCTTTGAAATACATTTTCTACTTTTTGTAGGGTTCGATTGCAAGTATTCTAAGCAATGGGGTTGCTGGTTGCTTCCTTTCCTACTTAGGAAAATGGAGGTTCGTAAGTCTAATTTTTCATAAAAATATGCTTGCTAACATGTGTTTATACATGCATCTTTCTGCTTAGGAATCCAGTAAATCCATATAAAGTCTAGTACAATTTTATAAAATCATGCAGGAAAAAACCCTTCTTTCCCTCCCTTTAGGGAAAGAAATAGCAAGTATGTTTTTAAAAAACTGACAGCAAAACTGGCATTACCTTAAATACTAATCTTTGGTAGCTTCAACTAAGTCGAAGTCATGTCTTTAAGTCTTCATTTCAAGGGATTTTAATTAAAAGGTCAAGATCACTAAAATACAACACAACATGTATTAGCACATCTTGGTTAAACAAAGAACACTTAGAGATACATTTTGTCAAGGCTGTAAAGATTCTTTATACCTCAGGCACTCAGATGAACTTCACTAATAGGTCTCTTAAGCTTTGGTTTTTTATGTGTTGTCTCCATGAAGTCTGCATTCTAAGTTTAATTGCACATGAATGAATAAACCATCTAGAGGGTGTGTGTGTGTGTGTGTGTGTGTGTGTGTGTGTGTGCGTGCGTGTGTGTGTGTGCGTGTGTGTGTGTGTTTAAAGATAGTGAGAGAATGTAACCAAGAAACATAAAACGGGCGTAGAGGGAAAAAAAGCCCTTGCTGACATCTCCATTTCTGATGACCATTCCTAACACACTTAATTATAAACTCTAACGCTCTTAATCATAAATCCCAAACCTTACAACCCCTTCCCCAATGTGAGAGTCAATACAAATAGAACCCTCTTGCACTGTTGGTGAGAATGTAAACTGATACAGCCACTATGGAGAACAGTATGGAGGTTCCTTAAAAACTATAAATAGAACTACCATATGACCCAGCAATCCCACTACTGGGCAATATACCTTGAGAAAACCATAATTCAAAAAGAGTCATGTACCACAATGTTCATTGCAGCTCTATTTACAATAGCCAGGACATGGAGGCAACCTAAGTGTCCATCGACAGATGAATGGATAAAGAAGATGTGGCACATATATACAATGGACTATTACTCAGCCATAAAAAGAAACGAAATTGAGTTTTTTTGTAGTGAGGTGGGTGGACCTAGAGTCTGTCATACAGAGTGAAGTAAGTCAGAAAGAGAAAAACAAATACCGTATGCTAACACATATATATGGAATCTAAAAAATAAAAGAAAATGGTCATGAAGAACCTAGGGGCAAGATGGGAATAAAGATGCAGACTTACTAGAGAATGGACTTGAGGATACGGGGAGGGGGAAGGGTAATCTGGGACAAAGTGAGAGAGTTGCATGGACATATATACACTACCCAACGTAAAACAGATAGCTAGTGGGAAGCAGCCGCATAGCACAGGGAGATCAGCTCGGTGCTTTGTGACCACCTAGAGGGGTGGGATATGGAGGGTGGGAGGGAGGGAGACGCAAGAAGGAAGAGATATGGGGACATATGTATATGTATAACTGATTCACTTTGTTATAAAGCAGAAACTAACACACCACTGTAAAGCAATTATACTCCAATAAAGATGCTAAAAATATACAAATAGAACAGTGAGTTGAATAATTAACTTGCTGAAGGTCTGGACACAAGCAGCATTTCACAGGATCATGTGTTCTATACCTTAAATACAGTATATAAAATAAGCCCATTGCGAAGTGCAAAAGCCCTCCATCATCGAGGGAAAAGTCAAGGAACTCTAGTTTGTATACACACTCACACACACACACACATCCTCATCAGTTCATGAAAAGTTAATAGCATTTAAGAAGGAGGTATGATATTCAAAACAACATAATATATTAAAAGCCGAATCTGTGACTCAGCCCAGCCTGTAAACAGTCTTGTATGAACTGTGTGGTTCTTAAGAGTGGGCTTAATAATTTTCCTCCTATGGGCAAACTAATAATGATGATGATCCCCTGCCTGCATATTTGCAAAGCTGTTTGAAAGCCCATGCACATATATTCTTTTATCCATCACTCCTCGTCTTCCTGATTCTAAAGGAAGGCTGAATGGCAAGGACCCTGGACTAAGATAATTCTAAAACCTTGGTTTCCAGTCTGGAAAATGGTATTAAACATACCCTACCCTCTCTATCTCACAGGAGTATCGTGAGAAGCAGATAACACACATAAAACTGTTCTAAAACACTTCCCCCAAATATGCAACAATAATACTTTATCAATATAAACAATCTAGGGACTTCCCTGGTGACTCAGTGGATGGGACTGCACGTTCCCAATGCAGGGGGCTTGAGTTCGATCCCTGGTCAGGGAACTGGATCCCACATACATGCCGCAACTAAGAGCCCGCATGCCACAACTAAGGAGCACATGTGCCGCAACTAGGGAGCTGGCGAGCCCCAAATGAGGAGCCAGCCTGCCTCAACTAAGACCCGATGCAACCAAATAAAATAAATAAAAGATATATATATAAACAATCTCTACATTACACAATAGTGATTGATCAACCATTCAGAAATCTTTCCAAGTTTCTTATCTAATGAAATTTCCTGCCAGAGACTAGAGAATGTGTCCAGCTCTACTCGGAAACATCTGCCTAGATCAATAGAAGGAGAGGATGAACAGAAGACTTGGAGATGTGTAAAAGAAGCAAGGTCACAAGAGAAGAAATTCACAGAGTAAAATATGACTCCAGCAGGACTCAGCCAAAACAAAATACTAGACTATGTTGATAACCAAAGTAGATATAATTTGTTTTAATTCCATGACCAAGAATTTAGACCAACTGAAATTTCCAGGTTCCCTACCATGGTCCAAATGATCCCATTCTGGGCTTCCAGGTCATCTGAGAAGCCAAGTCTGGTTCACAGACCCTTTCTAACCCTTTGGGGCCTAAAACAGCCACTGCTCCCTCCATCCTTCAATTTGACTGGACTGCCTTAAATGTACCCAAAGGGAATAGCATCCTCTTCTCCCAAGTCATAGGCAAATGGGAAAAATCCTTGATGGGTCCATCTGTCTCAAATGAGAAACAGATCTGATTCAAGAAGCCTGGAGTGCCCTGGGCTTACTTAGATCTGGAGACAACCCTTAGAGGAAAAAATCCAATATTCAACCTCAAATATGGCTTGGCAACTATACCTGATTCAGGTTAATTTGTACCAGAACTATCATTTATCCTATACTACTATCCAAAGACAAATTTCTCCCAAAGTCCACACATGACTTTCATATCTACAGGGTTCTATTTTTTTTGAAATAAAACAGTATTTTTAGTGTAGAAGCCACTAATAGTTGCTAAGTATATTCTATTTATTTAACATAATAAAATTAACCCAGTATCCTGTTTTTTCCCCCTAAATTATTACTCTTTATGCAACTTTGGAAAATATACAAAAATTACCCATTCAATATCTGAGTTAAGTCCACAGAAATGATTTCCTTTCCTTTAAATAGATAAACAAATTAAACCCAGGATTTCAATGGAGATGGCTCCACTGTCTCTGGAGTTTTCATAAATATTTCCTTTAAATTTATCTCTAAAACTGGCTTTGCTTTGGAAACTACCCTCTTTTGAAAGGACAGGAGGCAACAAAGCAACAGCCAAGTCCTGAGTTGATGGAGGAGACAGTGAACTAACAACAGGCCCCATACAAGAACCTCCAAGGCAGGGCCAAGGAATCTGTATTTTTAACTAGTTCCAAAACATCTGTACCAACTCATCCAATCCTTAGGTGTCAACTCAGCTCTCTCCTGAGGATGCTCCTATCTCTCTCCAGCCCTGACCTTTCTCTTGAGCTCCAGACAAGCCCTCTGGGTATCTGAGGGGCACCTCAAATGCACTAAGGCCAAAATACTGAATCTATTTATTTTCCTCTCCAACTTGTTCCTTCTTTAAGTCTGATTTCAGGTGGTTTTTTTTTTTAACATGAAATACAGACATGCGCCAAGATCACCTGCACTTCTATGAACTAGAATTCCAACTGGCTCCCAACCTTATGCCTTAATCTTCCTTTAAAATTATTTTTTAAAACTGACAATTAAAAAAACTTTTAATAAACCATTACCATCCTGTATTTGCCATTTCTCTTCAGACCACATATATTTTTTAAAGGAATGGACTCTAGGAAACATTCTGCTTTATTTACAAAAATCTAATAGGCTTATTATATTATTCGTATGCAGACATGGAATATTACCATTAGATACCAAATGGTGTCCCTTTAAAATAGGTCTTGATTAAAGTATCGGTAGAGTATCAGGAGAGGCAAGTTCCATCATCAGCTTTTCAGGGAGACTGTTTATTCACCAGATTACACAGAAGCAAGCACATCTTGGTTAAAATTGGCCCTAGAGTTGTGCTGAGTATATGAGAATAGAACTCGAGCTGTAGCCTTTGTTTGAATTATCATTTAGTCTTGCAAATCAAAGGGAAATATAAAGAGGACAAATATCAGACACAGAAAGTTGTGGTAGTGTTACAAACTGGGTCATCTACATGGCTTCATCTTTTTTTTTTTTTTTTTTTTTTTTTTGCGGTACGCGGGCCTCTCACTGTTGTGGCCTCTCCCGTGGCGGAGCACAGGCTCCGGACGCGCAGGCTCAGCGGCCATGGCTCACGGGCCCAGCTGCTCCGCGGCATGTGGGATCTACCCGGACCGGCGCACGAACCCGTGTCCCCTGCATCGGCAGGCGGACTCTCAACCACTGCGCCACCAGGGAAGCCCTACATGGCTTCATCTTGATCCTTCTCCCACCTCTCCGACTGTCCCTCACCCCCATCTAACACTAGGAACAAAATAAAAGTGGGTGGCTTGTCCTGGTACTCTCTCTCCCAGAATGCCTCAGGAAAGGAATTGAACTGGTGAAAGGGAGTAGAGGCAGTCCCCGACTTGGTGATAGTGAAATATAAGGTCAAGTTCTAGGCCAAAGTTAGAGCTGGATGCAAGACAGCTTATCTTTGAATGTGGTCAGCAGTGAACTCTGTCATTCCTCTGTCTCACCATACACAATTCCCTCTACTCAATTACAACATAAGAATGACGGTACATTGGAAAAGGCCCAAGCTTTGGAGTCAGCCAGACCTAGGCTGGGATCCCAGCTTTTCTAACTAATGTGTATGACTTTGAACAAATTCCTTAACCTCTCTGAGAGTTGGTTTCCTCCTTTCTAAAGAAAGGGTGCTAATAGTATTAATAATTCCTTCATGTTTGTTGAGAGGAGTTAATGAGAAATCACATATAAAGTGCATGGCACATAGCAGGCCCTGTATAAATGCTAGTTTTTACCCCTATTATGATCAGCACCATTATTAAGTACCTTGAGGAATTACTCTATATTTCTACTTTTAAATTGTATTATCTGAAAGTATTAGGTTGAATCATACCAAATTGCCATTTTTTCAGATTAAAAAAAGTCAAGTATCAGCTATTTTATGTGATACAACCTAAAATTTTAAGAAGCGTATCCTGGAAAGGGGTACACTATGTTTAATACCTGGTTATATGTGGCAAATGCACAACCTGATCCTTTGGAGTTAAGGAAAGTGAATGACTACACAGGTGAAGGATGAATATCTGGTGCTTAGTGCAGAACAGACAGAAAATAACTCTGTTTACAATACCAGCTGAGTGCTGAAGGCCAAAGCACTACAGTGCCATTGGCATGACTTGGCTACACTACTATGAAGCAATCATGAAAGGACGCTGAGAATAGGGAAGAGACCATGTCCGCATAAAACAAAATTAAACATAAGCCCAGCCCCACAGGGTTGTTCCCTACAAGAAAGGCAGCGAGCTTAATGAAAAACATACCCTCATGACAAGGAGACATTTAACATGCTCTGCCTTTCCTTCTTAGTGTCAAATGACAGTTTGATTTTTCAAAGTAATCCATATGTGTTGGGGAAAGAAAATGGGGGAAGGGTGGTCCAATTCCAAAATACAAATCAAAGCTTAGAACGCTTTGTAAATAAAAAAAATTACAGACTTTGGGATATAAAGAAATTGAATGTAAGAACACAGAGGTCAGTGGGGAAATATGCCTGGTCCTTATATGCTATAATATCAGGAAGTAGAAAAACCCAGAATCATTTATGCTTGGAAGCAGTATAATATAATATAATGGAAAGAGATTGGGGCTTTGGAGCCAGAGAAATCTGTATTCCAATTGTGGTTCTAACACTTACTAGCTGTGAGACGACAGGAAAGACTCCATTAACAGGATTGTTGTCAGAATTAAATGAGATAATGTATTTAAAGAACCTCTCACACAATAAGTATTGTAAAACCAGAAGACAACCAAATACCTGTTCTAACTTTGCAAATTTATAATACCACCACCTACAGTTCTGACTGTATTCCTACATATCCTCCCACACACAAAGATGCATAACACACAAAATGAAACTTCATACTCAATAAAAAGATAGTTCTTGGGCTTCCCTGGTGGCGCAGTGGTTGAGAGTCCACCTGCCGATGCAAGGGACACGGGTTCGTGCCCCGGTCCGGGAAGATCCCACTTGCCGCAGAGTGGCTGGGCCCGTGAGGCATGGCCGCTGAGCCTGCGCGTCCGGAGCCTGTGCTCTGCAACGGGAGAGGCCACAACAGTGACAGGCCCGCGTACCATTAAAAAAAAAAAAAAAAAAAAAAAGATAGTTCTTGGCTTCACGTATTCCCAAATACAAACAAAGGCGATGTATTTAGATGGAGGTATGTTCTGAATGCATTAGAAAAGTTAGTTTTTAACTCTCTTTCAGGTTATTCTCTTTTGCCTATTCAAATCCTTGTTCCCTTAATTTAAACAAGGTCAGTGATGTGGAGAAGAGACAGAAGATGAAGAAAAACTGCAAGCATATAAGAGTAAAGTTAGAAAGTGAACGAATATGAGGGCCAAGAAGAGAAATGTCAATTCTCTAAAGTATGTGAGAGGCGTATGAGGAGACATAAGGTGGTGGGAAGGACCAACAAATGCACAAACAAATGACTCAAGGAAATAAATGACTAACCCACAGCAATACTTACACACTTTTATATGCCTCTACCATCAAACTTTCTAGGACGTTCACTTACAATGAAGTTCGTTCTGTTGGAGCGCCTCTTTATTCATTTGTTAAACTTTGTAACTGGTGAAGCCAAACGGCTACCCTGCCTGGATATCCAGAGGTTTATGTGGATGAGAGAGGAGGTCCCAAGGTGATCAATTCACTAGTTTGAAAGTGCCAACCAGGAAGGAAAAAAAGAGGGAGGATGGTGAGAAGGAGCTAGAGACACCCTCATATTCCATCCCAGGCCAGTCCACGTATGGTGGGTTACAGCTTCCCAGCTTCCTAGCCTTAGTTGATCCTTGTCATCCAAATGTACAGTCCCTGGTAAAACAAATGCCAATGTTGTTACTGCTTCCTACTCAGAGTCATTAGACAAATGAAAGAAGGGACTCAAATTAGCTTGGAGAATCAGTGGTGGCAGCTACCAATGCTATTCAGTCAACAAATGATTATTGAGCTATACATAAAAGGGGAGTGAGATATTGATATCAACGCTGAGGGCCTTAGATCAGTCACATCCAGATTTCTATTATGATCTGACAGTATTTTTATTCTATATCTTGTTTTTTCATGTATCCTTAAACTCATCCGTACATTTTCTCTGTCATCTCTACCAGTGGTAATGAAGTTTCTGACAACAAAGTGTATTGTTGGAGCCCATCCTCTTCATTAATGAGGTTATCATTACACTGCCTATCTATCACCAGGGGAAATGAATCTAGTGTGTGAACAGGGATGAAAGAATACACCCAGGATAAAAGCCAGAGGAGACAATGAGTATTACATTTATAACCTTAATCCCAGTTTCTGGCCCATTTCTTTCAGTTACATTTTCTTCAGTTTCAAACATCTCAGCCACAGCTAAGAGTCTTACTCATTCTCACCTCTCACCCAGATGCAAAAGTTCAAGTTCACTATCTCAGGAAAAACTGTACTCCATTGCCCAACCTTAGCTAGTCTGAAAAGTATGCCTCAAAATCCATTAAGGATTCACTTGGTTCCATTTTCAAAAGAAAAATATTTTTGAATTTAAACTATCCAAATGTTTCTATAATATCTAATTGGATTAGGTTTTGGGACTTATCATCCGAACGAAACTACAAGAAAGTGAGAGAAAGACCACAATGAATTTGCACTGAAGGTTCAACAAGAATCAGTGCATTTGATTAGCTGTGAAGCACTGATTTGGAGGGAAGAGGGGCTGGTGAGTCTCACGTTTGAGAAGTTTCACATCTAAAACGCTAGCTGTTAGACAGGGGAAAATAAAAAACTATGAGAATGAGATGGCTCAATGCTGTCTGTCCTTCCATCTTGGTAGAGTGGTGAGGCAGGGGGAGTAACTAAAAGAAGCCTGGGCTGGGAGCTAGAAGACCTGGATTAGAACCAGTCATTGTGGGTTCAGAGTCTCAGTTTCCTCTGTGAAAAGGTGTAGGCTAGATGCTTTCTAAAGCCTCTTACACCGGGGCTTCCCTGGTGGCGCAGTGGTTGAGAGTCCGCCTGCCGATGCAGGGGACACAGGATCCCACATGCCCCTGGTTGGCTGGGCCCGTGAGCCATGGCCGCTGAGCCTGCGCGTTTGGAGCCTGTGCTCCGCAACAGGAGAGGCCACAACAGTGAGAGGCCCGCGTACCGCAAAAAAAAAAAAAAAGCCTCTTACACCTTAACATCCTAGTCTTCCCTGTGAATAAGGTGACCATACACCCTGATTAACCTGCTACAGTCTCAGTTTACACCTTTTAGATCAGCCAACCTGTTGATTGTTTTTAGCCCTTCTTTCCTTCTCAAAAGTGTCCCTTTTTGGACAATAATTTACATTGTCATTCTATCTCTGAGTCATTTTTAAATGTAAGCTTTGTACTTTGGTACACAGCTCTAGCTAATTACATATCTCTAGCTAGCATGCTTAAAATTACAGTGCTTCATTCCTAAAGAGAGGAAGGAAGGAAAAGAGGAAGGGAGGGAGGGAGGGAGGATAAAACCAGTGACATAAAAGAAGTAAGCGTGAGTAAGGGGAGTGTAAAGTTGAGTTTCACCTACTTGGCTAAAGAGATTTAAGGACTCTCCTAACTGAAATTACTGAGGGGTTTTTTGTTTGTTTGTTTGTTTTAGAATAATTGCATAGGAAATTCTCCTACATAATTCAGCTCACATGGGACCATTTTATGTATTTATTTATTTTTGGGTATACTTTATTTGCTGAAGTATTTTAAAGCATAGATATCATGACATTTTATCCCCAAATATGTCATTATAAATCTCTTTAAAAAACAAAACGTTTTCCTGCATAATCACTAAATGCATTGTCATACCTACCAAAACTAACAATTCTAGTCCCCAGCTGATAATTCTATTTCCCTAATTGCCCATGGGACCATTTGAAATTTCTACTGCATGTTTAGAAATGGTTATTTATATTCTGCTTAATGGGCACTGATGTTGCTGCTTAAGTGTGACTCACTCCCTTTTATCATCAGACGTCATTTATATACAGTGCTGGTCAAGGCACATAAGTTAAATTGAGAGAAAAGGGTCTAATGCTAAAAATTAGCCATTTTGAAGTCATAAAAATCAACATAGCTGCTCACATAGGTCGAAGTCTGCCCTTGGGTATCCACAAACAATTCTCACCCAAATAATCACAGAGTTTAGGGTACTACTTTAAACTTGTCTTGAGAATTTCAGGCTTAAATAACTTCTTTATTATGGCGACTACTTAAAAGAAATCCTTCAACAAGTACCTAAACCTAGTTAAACATGTATGTCTTACATAAAAGTTTTAGTTTAAAAATCAGATAAGGGAAAAGAGATTTTGTTGGAAGTAGTGATGAAAGATCCTAAGTCTTCCTTTTTCTGGGATTAAAAAAGTCTACCATAAGCTATTGTAAAAACCCAAAGCCATATCTAAACTAATGAAATAGAACAAAATTTCGACAAATATTCATGATATTTGGATTAAATCTTACTGAACTTTCATTGGAATCTGAATATTTTGCTTGTTTTTTCAAGCTAGAAACAGATACGTATGAGTGTCTAATGGACTTCATCATATAAAAAATATTTAGATACTGCTGGTGAAGAGGTACCTGGCAGACACGTCTAATCTCAAAAACTATTTACCATTCTAGGCAGAAGGATCTACTTTTTTTTTTAATTACAAAGCCATCTGAGAAACAAAATGCTGTTAATATTTAAACTCAAATGATATTGGATCTTGATATAGCTGACTCAGACTATGTATATAGATATACTGATGTGTGTGGAAAGCAGTGGCCATAATTTCCATAAGCCCTATGGGAAACTGGGGGTGGAGGGTGGGCATTGGGGGTCAAGGAGATATGAAGAGACCTCAGTCTAGATCTTCCTAGCTTGACTTTGAATTGATCTTGCTGCCTGGGACCTGACTCAGGTTTTGGTAGACCATTTCTCCTGTAACTGGACTCTTGCCCACTCAGTATATGCCTGCCTGGTAGTTTAGTCTCCATCCTCCCCCGGCCACATCTCCTGCCAGCCAAATGCCTGAACCTACTGCCTCTGAACATTTGAGCTTCCATTCTCTTAAAACAATCCTTCCTTGAGAAACCAAAGAGAAAGGAGCACAGGGTGGCTACCGTAAGCAATAAACACAAGGTGTCCTGGCTCCCTGTGTGCCACTCTGTGGCTCAGCGAGCTCATATTCTTTGACACTAGGAATCACACACCAGACAATCCAGGAAGCAATCGTAGATGCTTATGTACCTCTCTAAGTTCCAATACCATTGTCAAAGCCACCTGCTTAAGACATCTCCAGCTATGAGCTAAGCTATTACCTGCCCCACTCCGAAGGTCAGTGAAGTGAAAGAAGGGTCTCCTGAGAAGGGTTCAATGCTGAACATTTTACCTGAGAAATTCTCTTTCAGAGAACTCACTTGTCAACTTAAATGGCGGGGACAGGTGCTCCTTAAGAGAGTTTTCGACTTTACGAAACTTGCCCCATGGGCCAAATCTATTTAAGTTCAAGGTTCTCCCATTCTTGGCACAGCATATTCATTCTGGCCCCAGATACCAGTCCTAGAGAAGAGAGATTTCAGCTCTGCAGGACCTCCTGAGAGCCGCTTAGCAATGCCTCTGTTAGGGTAAAGAATGTTCAAGAAACAAAAGCTGTCGTAGCTCCTTAACTAAAATGAATATCCACGTCTTACTTATAAACTTGATCGCCATTCCGATAACACTGGCTGTAGCAAAGATCAATAGACCTAATTACCCTGTCCTACATATTCTGAGGACTAACCTCCGGGGAAAGTATTATTGGTGGAAACTCTATATGCAGCATTAAGTATTAATAACACTCTCAGGTTTTCTGAAAGGATAGGTAAAGTCAGGAAAAAAAAAACCAACTCTGATTCTCTGACCATCATTAGAAAACCAACCTGCCCGTGAACGTCAATATTATGTCAATAATTCTGAAGAAGAATGAAAGAAGTGTGCTGCACAACCACCCATTAAATGGAAGAACACTAGGTGACATTCCTGATGAGCTTGTATAATTAGTGAGGGTTTGGAGCTTGTGGTGCACGGAGCACCCATCAGCAGACGGCTCTCTGGTTAGTTAAAATTCTGGAGGACATGCCAATGTTTCTTCTTTCCACTCTGCTCCCTAGAATATCCTGAGAAAACAACCTGCAACTTATTGTCGACGCAGATCTGGGCACTGGGTAGAAATATAGTGGATGAGCAGCCGTAAGATGCTGCTAGAACAATGCCCGGGCTTCCCAAGCGCGGAGGGCCTGCGACATATAGAAGCCACTCCCGATCTCCAGGCAGGGAGGGGTTCAATTGCACAACCGTCAGAAATGTAAAGGAGCCGAATATGCCCCTGTGTCAAGAAATGCTGAAGAAATATCTGCACAATGGCATCTTGCAGGCTGTTAGGGCAAACAGTGAGGCTTGGAGCATGGAGAACTGACAGCTGTGCTTTTAGCGGACATTTTCGGATGCAGAGGTCACTGGAGAAATATGTCAGTTGGCGTGGTGAGTTACCCCATGCTAAGAGAAACCAGATCAAATTTTTGGCTGGTTACCCAGGACACTCCGGGATACCTCCTCTATAATATGATTTTCAACCCACATCCTCCTTCAGCAAAGGGAGTATTTGTTTACTCAGTTTTCCCTTTTCTCTGAAGCACACATACTTTGTGGGGCTCCTTGTCAGAAACAGTTCCCCACCCTGGACTGAAATGTGCTGATGTGGTTTCCTCAACTGAGGCTTGTCTGCTCACTAGGAGAGACAAACAGTTTCAATTAAGGACAGCACGTAAGCCTTGTTTGAGATGCTACATTTTGTCAAAACCAGAGCAAGGGGCTTCCCTGGTGGCGCAGTGGTTGAGAGTCCGCCTGCCGATGCAGGGGACGCGGGTTCGTGCCCCGGTCTGGGAAGATCCCACATGCCGCGGAGCGGCTGGACCCGTGAGCCATGGCCGCTGAGCCTGCGTGTCCGGAGCCTGTGCTCCGCAACGGGAGAGGCCACAACAGTGAGAGGCCCATGTACTGCAAAACAAACAAACAAACAAACAAAAAACCAGAGCAAGCCAGGGCAAAGGCTGAGAGTAAAGCCGAGAAAGGTCTTCTGAACAGATTCTTAGTTTTATCAGAATCCCAGAGTCCTAGGAGATCAGAGGACTTAGAGAGTTCACCCAGCCTAATGTTCTTGCTTAACCAAACATTTCCAGAAATGAGAGAAAGGAGCCACCCACCTTGGCTTTACATTCTAAGTCTCCAAATACCTGAGTTCATAAAAAATAAGTCATGGCAGCAAGTTTTTAATAACATGTCTTCTGCATCCAAACTTTGATAGTTTGATAAAACAACCAAATAAACCAAGAAATACAGCAAGTAATTACCAAGAAACTGTTGCAAGTCATGGAACAGAGAATAATGGCAAAACCTGATCCCTGGGCTTCCCTGGTGGCGCAGTGGTTGAGAGTCCGCCTGCCGATGCAGGGGACGCGGGTTCATGCCCCGGTCCGGGAAGATCCCACATGCCGCGGAGTGGCTGTGCCCGTGAGTCATGGCCGCTGAGCCTGCGCGTCTGGAGCCTGTGCTCCGCAACAGGGGAGGCCACAGCAGTGAGAGGCCCACGTACCGCAAAAAAAAAAAAACCTGATCCCTGTCCACAAGGTGCTTGGACTGAATAAAAACAAAACAAAACAAAACATAGAAACATGGAATGAGCACTGAACAAGCAATAAGAAAGTGAACAGCTTCATATTTTGCAACACTATAAACTCATAAGTAAAGCACAAACCGTGCAAAACAGTGTATTATAAGATACTAATTGGGCGGTACGGACAATTTGAAAGTACAAGAGAAATTACAAAATGGTGAGAACCGCGGGGTACTGCGACCAGGGAAAGTTCAGCAGCTGGGGCTTGAAGGAAGAATGGACGAATGGGCTCAAACATTCTAGGATGAGGAAACAGCATGAGTAAACATTCAGAGGTGGGACTGAGGTATGCATTGTGAGCGTATATTTAGGAGAGAGCCTTGATGTACATGTCTTCTGGGAGTAAGGTAAGGTTGGAGAGGTAACAGTGAGGACCAGTTTCTGCTAGGTCTGAAAAATCAGACAGAAGATTTTACGTGCTGTGAGGTAAGCATAAGGGAGACATTTTACGTTCTTTGATAGAAAATCATAGCTCTCTCCTGAAAGTTTACAGTGTGTTAGTGCTCTGCTAAGCTCCTTTCATGGATTATCTCACTGAGTACTCACAATAAACCCAGGAGGTAGTACTAGCATTACCCCGATTTTCTTAAGGGGAAAATGAAGATCAGAAACATTAAACAACTTGAATAGGGTGACACAGCAAATAAAAGGTAAAATCAGAATTGTAACCCAGATATAAACACCGTGCTCTTAACCTACCATGCTCTATGTGATGAAGGTCATTTTCAAAAAATAAACCTAGCATCACTGTAAACCAGAGAGGGTTAGAAAGCAACGATACTGGTTAAGAGTAACCTCAATAATCCAGTCAACTAGGAGAAAAGGTCCCAAGAGAAGGTAGTGAAAGTTAAGAACAGAGAAAGGATAAATCCTAGAGGCAATGGTGATGTACTGGATGTGTAGGGGAAAGCAAAAGATGCCGTGGAGAAGACTAATGGCACTAGCGAAAGTGAGGGAGCGGTAAGATGAGTAATTAGTTTGCAGGGAGGTGGTACAAAGGCTAAATTAAATTTCAGCCATGTTGACTTTGAGGGGACAATGGAAAATGTCCAGTGGAAAGCTGATGGTATGAGCTTGAAGATGTACCTTTGTTTTGTGTATGGCTCCCGGAAGAAATCTGCCAATCCATTCCCCAGAAAATGTACACATGTGCATACTTGAAATTCTGCTTCACATTTCAGAGGGCCAGTGACTCTTCAAAACCCACCCACAGTACCTTTGGCACAAACCATGAGTAATAAACTGAGAATGAAGACATACAGATTGGGGAGTCTTATGCACAGTGGGTATCTCTTGACTTCAAGAGATAGTGGGTATCACGGACTTCTCTTGACTTCTAGGATCCTGCCCTTTCTGGTTCCCACCTTCCTCTCCGATCACTACTTTTCCATTTCTTTGTTTGGTTCCTACTCTTTTCCCTGTCCAGTAAAATTGGGTACTAACCAAGAATCTAGAATATCCTTGCCCCTCTTTTGTCCTCTATACAGGTTCAGTTGGTTGATTTTTATGGAGATTTTGTGAATATCAAATGAAATAATACGTGTACTTTGAACAGCACAGTCCCTAGCTTAGAAATCGCTCTTAGCAAATGGCAGCCATGATCACAAGCTGAGAAAAACAGAAGAAAGAAATTGGTTGACTGAGACAAAGATCAAGCCTTGAGAAGTTTCGAAAAAGAGAAATATTAGAGAAGCCCATGGAGATGAGCATATCACAGAAGGAGAAAGAGGATGGTTAGTGGTATAACGTGCCTCAACAAGAGGAAGAGAATCATTTTAAATTCCATTTGAATTGTCTCGAGTTAAAATCAGGAAAGAAGACTCTCTTACTCCAGGTCAAAGTGCTACTTCCCAAGATGCACAGTGGTGATTAATCTCCTCTCCAATAAGGTGCCTCGTGATGACACAAGAACACCAGTTTGTTGCAGTGGTAGTGATGGTTGCTACAGTTTATGTTAACTCTGTCATCATTAGAAAAACTGGAACGTGAGCCCCTAAAAAGTATTCCAACAAACTCGGAATACAGTTTTCAAGCTGAAAATTCGGAAGTCGAGCATCTCTCAGAAGTCAATTCTCCGCTAATCAGGTCCCATGCGTTTAGAACAACTATGGAGGCAAAAATGTCATGCAAACATGCCGCTGGCAGCATTTAAATGAAACAGCATCCTCTTATCAGTTCCCAGCCTGGTCTCTCCCAGCATATGCTTCTCAACATACAGATAAGTGCCATGCTCTTACATTTGCAAACAGATTAATCAGGTCTCTTGAAAAATTGGGAGGATTTCTTCAAGTTTCAAGGGGTAAGATCTTAGTTTCCTAAACTAAGTTTGATGTGCCACATACCAAGAGAGGTGTAGCTCTCTGAGCTTCTTGTTTATAGTTTTTCCTAAACAAACAAACAAACAAATTTACTACTTCTAGGGAGCTATTAAGTGAAACTAGAGCTCTACTGGTTGACTTTAAGAATGTAGGGTTACACAGGGAACTCTACTTCACTTTGCTGTATGGTAGAAACTAACACAACATTGTAAAACAACTATACCTCAATTAAAAAAAATAAATTAAAACATTTTAAAAATAAATAAAATGGTAAACAACGAAAGAAAAGGAGGGGGGCCCTCAGATATTGTATAATATGTTTATTAAACTTCCTTAATTTCTTAAAAAAAAAAAGAATGTAGGGTTAAGTTCTATCAGTCTGCTCCTGAATCACATATTAGAAGTCAGCAGGACTCCTGGGGAAGGAAATGCTTATTTTTCCCCTGGCAACCGGGTGTTAGTGCTTGAAAATATGTGCATGGAAGAGGGAGGAGGTGGAGAGTATTTGAACCATTTCTGTAAATAAACAAGTCAGTGAGTATGATGCATAATTCCTAAAATTTGCATCTGCAAATTTGCATTTCAGATTTCTCAAAAATTATAATGCAAGTTAGCTTGCTTTTCATTCCTGCTTCCCCCCTCCCGTGATCATCCCCAATTTCAGCTGTGATTCACTAAATATTTTTTCCCATGGGAAATTATAAAAGGATATCCTAGCTCATTGTTTCACTTTATATTGAACTTCATTGGGTTTTCAGACATTTACACTGTCAGCTCTCCTTCCCTTACTGTAAAATCTTTTTTATCGACAATTCAATCATGTCAAGTTTGGAACAGGAGAGGCACTGATTTGATCAGCTATCATTGGATTTACAATATATAAATGACAGCACCATATCTGGCCCTCGTCTAAAGCAGCTGCCTTTTATCGATTTATATTCCACTAGCAAGGAAGAAAAATTACAGCACAATGTAGTGGTATGGTCCAAGATCAATACCAATTTTTTTCTTAATGACACAAAGGCCAAGATAAGGACAGCATAAGTCAAAGCTAGACAGACCAGATTTGTCCGATATCCCTTTCAATTACTGAAGAGCATGCACAGGGATGTATATCATTAAAGCAAAGGAGAATATTATTCCAAGTGGTTTAAAATTACGACTTCAAACAAGACAGAGTAGCATCCTCCCCAAGATATGGAATTGAAATGAGCTGAGAATGGAGGACCTCGCTTCCCACCTTGGTCTAAAGCAGCTGGGCATCTCCAGAGTTAGTCTAACTACTAGATCTCAGAGCACTGATTCAGCTGTGTAATCCCAACACTGAGGATTTAAACCAGGACTCTAGAACCAAACATCCTGAATTCCTTAGATGTTGGTATTGAACAATAGGTAATGAAGAGTGAAACAGACTGGTTGCCCCCCAGAATATAATCATGTTACAGGAAACTAAAAAGCAAATTACCCAAACAACTTAACAAGCTCAACAGAGTGGTTAGGCCATATCTACTCTGGGTAAGTTGTAAAGTCATAGCTATCTCCACTATGGCATCAAAAGGGCTGCCCAATCCCCATGGGAATCTGGGCAGATTATTTCAGCAAAAAATGGAGCTGGGTCCAGGTCAAAGCAGTCCTTTTTAAAACTGGTGCACCACGACCCCAACCCTATATCATGGCACACTATGATAAAATCAGTTCCCAGGAATGCTGGAACAGAGACTGCCTTGGTGATTTTCTCTACCGATGGGTTTTTCAAAACTTGCTACCAACACTGAAGTAGGCAGGGGTTTCTCCTCATTAAACTATGTCCCTGTTCTGCTTGCATATCTTTCTGATAGCCCCTTCCCTTCTACTGTGCCTCTCCAACAGTACACAAACATGGTTAGGCACTTTATTTGACAACAGGGTTTTTTTTTTGCTGAAGAGTATAAGCTCAACACAGATTAGGTAAACTACAGATAAAGTAAAGGAGATCACGAGAAGCATGATGAAATCTTGAGAGGGTTTTTGTGAAATATGTTGTGAAGGGAATTCAAATATCTGATCAGTGGCATAACAGATGATGTCTGAGTTCCTTCCAGTCCTGAACGCCTATGTTTCTAAGTAATAACAGCTCACATGCCCTATTGCTAGTGAAAAAAAAAAAAAGGAGTAAAAAGAGCATAAGTCTTTGGAATTAAACTGACTTGGGCCAAAGGGTAGACTCTGCAACCTACCAGCAGTGTGATCTTGGGCAAGTTACTTAGCCTCTCTGTACATCAGTGGCAGTGGCAGGCACAATGACAAATGTACTAAATGTACATATAGATACGTACATATACATATCTCATTTGATCCTCATAACAATCCTATTAGATTGTTATCTCCATTTTAATACGAAAAAAATGGTTCAGTGAGCTTAAGTAAACTTGTTCAAAGTCATACATGTTGTAGAGTTTGTATTCAAACCATGATCAAGATGGTTCTAAAATCTACTTTTACCATTACTCCCATCAGGCTACAGTCCTTCTACTCCAATCTAAGCATCAGTTATTTTCTTCACCGTCTCTCTGGTCACTGAGAAATCAAGTTTGGGCCACACAGCTAACCACAACAGAACTGTATAATCCCATCTACAGAGTGAGTAGCCAATGACAACTTAAATGCCTGCTCAGGAAATGCTTAGAAATAAAACATGGAAACCTCACTTCTTCAAGCCATGTTTGTTACCAGTGTCACCATGATAATATATCTAACTGAAGAGAAGCAAGTGTCCCAACTCTAAGGACAAAAAGGGAAGTTGTAACAAGAATGCAAAGGGCAGCATAAGACGTATATTTTATACAGTCAGTTTTCACTTGATTTTCCAGTAGTGCTGCTAATGCATTTTTTCTTGCAAATTAGTTCCGTATTCACTGATCATAACATCAGATGCTGCAAGTTTAGCTCGGGATAACAGAAGCAGGCATTTCAATCTTGTGTGAAGTAATCAGAAATAGGATGCCTTGTTTTCCATAAAATATCATGCTAGGGCTTTTGAGTGACAGTAAAACTGGGGCCACCAGATGAGTTGTGGGACTGGGAAGTTTTCTAAGACCGTACTAGTAGTTGGCACAATTAAAAGGTCAGGAAGCCAAAGAAGTAAGACAGAGATAAAGAAATACACAGACATCAGAAGTCAGAGCAGGCAGTGGGGTCATGTGTTTCGGTGGAGTAAATGGGAGAAGTCCATACAAAAAACCATTAATTGAGGCACCTAGCTTGAACCATACTCTTACATACTTTCTCTCACAGAAAGAATATACCAGCTGTCTTCAGCTAGCAGCAAAGAGGGTAATGATGTCTGGCTGAGCAAAAGAGACACAGAATAACTAGCTGGTAGTGGGGAGATAGTACAGAAATGTGATTAGGCACTCTGGCAATAGAGTCTCAAAATGACTGTGGTCAAAGTTATGACTGAGAAAGTACACCAGGAAGTTAGTCCAATAGCCAGCACACAGTAAAATCTCAACAAATTTTTTAGGTCCTGCAAAAAGGATTATGCCTAAAAACCAAAGGAGGAAAGTTTCCAAGTGTATGCAAAGTGATCTTTTTAGCCACACATCTACATAGCAACATTTTTGATAAAACTGTATTTTTCAACACATAATAACTAAAATTGAGGGTAAGTTAATGACCAAGGATAACCTCAAAATAGCATATTTTGGAAATACAAATGTACACTAATTATTGCCAGCTAGCAACATGTGTACTACAATGCTTTATAAACTTTCTGACTTTATAAGAAAGAAAAAAGAATTTTGGTTAAATCTATAGCCAGTTATCCATATTTTGAATTTCTGTATAATCCTGGCACATTCTTAAGTGGCCCAAGTAAGTGAAGAGCAACAATGTTACAATCCTTATATAGTCAATTGTATCGACCAATCCCTTATATAGTCAATTGTATCGACCATTTGGGAATATTAGCACATTGATGGTTCTGTTCAAATTGTAGTGGAATGGGTAGTTACTTTATATCTCTGTCGAAGCATTTCCTTCCTTTTTTCTAGATTATGTACTTAACAGAGACAACCCGGGGCTATAGAGACACAAATAATTTAGAGTCAGAAAACCTAAGACCAAGGCCTAGTTCTACCACTTACAGGATGAGCTAACTCTCTGTGCCTCAGATCCCCCACCTACATAACAAAGGTAATAATATCTGCCTCTCTCAGTGTAGGTATTATTCATCTTTATATCCATGATGGACCTGAAAACTGTGCCAGACAAACAGTGAGCAGATGCCCAAGAAACATCTGTTGCATGGTGATGAAAATTTCAAAAAAAAGATAGTAATTTATGACCCTGGAATTTTGTGTTTGCCAGAAAGACACTCATATTAAAAAAAATTGTAATAATTCTACAATTATCACACCACTCAAAATCATTTTACTGAAATAGATTGCTTTGACCTGATGTAAACTTCATCTTTGAATTGGCAACACTTGACCCAGTAAACAGGTAACTATACATTGCAGAGACTATGGATTTTTACCTTCCTAAAGGACATGCATAAGTAACACATGCCAAACATTCAAACATATTTAGAAGATACAATTAACCTAATTACCATAGGATATAAACAAGATCCAGAGTCTCATAGTATAATATACAAAATGTCCAGGATATGATCCAAAATTACTTGGCATACAAAAAACTAAAATAAAACAAAATTCGACTCACATGGGCAAAGATGATCTATAGTTGCCAACACTGAGATAACACAGATGATAGAGTTATCAGACAAAGATATTAAAGCAGTTATAAAAATGCTGCAATAAATAAGGGTAAACACTCTCGAAAGGAATGGAAAGATAGTATGTTTCTGCAAAGAAACAGAAGCTATAAATAAGACCAAATAGAGGGGCTTCCTTGGTGGCACAGTGGTTAAGAATCCACCTGCCAATGCAGGAGACCCGGGTTTGATCACTAGTCTGGGAAGATCCCACATGCCATGGACCAACTAAGCCCGTGCGCCACTACTGTTGAACCTGCACTCTAGAGCCCATGAGCCACAACTACTGAGTCTGCGTGCCACAACTACTGAAGCCCACGCTCCGCAACAAGAGAAGCCACCGCAATGAGAAGCCCGCACACCGCAACAAAGAGTAGCCCCCACTCACCGCAACTGGAGAAAGCCCATGTGCAGCAACAAAGACCCAATGCAGCCATAAATAAATAAATAAAATCTATTAAAAAAACCCAAACAAACAAAAAACCTCACTAGGTGCATTCAATGGCAGAATGGAGATGACAGATAAAGATAAAACAATATAAATTCTCCAATCACAGTAACAGAGAGGAAAAAGATTGAAAAAAGAAAATGAACAGAGGGTTATGGATCTGAGAGATAACAGCACAAAGCCTAATATTTGTACCATCAGAGTCCAAAAAGAAAAGGAAGATTATGGTACAGAAAAACATATTTAAAGAAATAGAGGCAGAAATTTCCCCAAATTTTGAAAAAGACATAAATCTACAGGTTGAAGGAGCTCAGAAAATTTCAAACTGGATAAAGCCAAAGAAATCTATACCCAGACACATAATAATCAAAATGCTGATGACTAAAGAAAACGAAAAAAATCTTGAAAGTGGCCAGAGAAAAATAACCTACTGCTTACAATGCAATAACAGTTGGAATGACTGTGGATTTCTCATGTGAAACCACGGAGGTAAGTAAGAAAAAAGCAGCACATTTTTAAACAGTTGAAAAGAACTGAAGATGAAATAAAAACATTCTCAGGTGATGGAAAACTATGAGAATTCAAAGCCACTGAACTGCTATAAAGGAAATTCTTTGTAGAGAAGGGAAATGATACCAGGAGGAAAACTGGAAAATCAAAACTGAAGGAAGAGAAGCAGAAATAATGAATATCCAGATAAATAAAATAGACTATTTTTCTCCTCTTGAGTTCTTTAAAATATGCATCACAGTTAAAAGCAATCATTATAGCAGTCTGTCAGGATTTTCAATATATTTGGATAAAACAATACAAGATAAAAGGGAGTAAAAAGGGGTCTATACAGTGGAAGATTTCTGCATTCAGCTTAGGGTGGTAAACTATGGATTGTAAAAAGACTGTGAAAAGTGAAGTGTGCATACTGTGATCCCTAGAGCAACCACTAAAAAAAAACAAACTATACAAAGACATATAGTAAAAAATAAAGTAAAATGGAATAATAAAAAATGTTCAAATAAGCCAAAGGAAAACAGAAAATGAGAAAATGAATGAGAAACAGAAGGGAAAAAACAGAAAACAATAAATTGATAGGCTTTAGATCCAAATATATCAATAATGACATTAAATGTAAATGGTATAACAACCAATTAAAAGATAGAGACTGTAAACTAAACTGTCTACAAGAGATCCATTTCAGATATGATGATATAGCTACATTAAAAAGTAAAAGAATAGAGAGTAACGTTAGCAAAAATGGCACAGTAAGGACTTCTGAAAATTTGTTCCTCCATAAAATCAATAAAAAACTGGCAAAAATGTGAGAATCAAAATAATGGAAATTAACCAAAGGCTTGGAGCAATCCAAAGAGCATTTATTTTTTTTTAATGGCTGTATCGTGGTGAGAACAATGAATTTTGAGAAATTTTTAATTGTCTAAAACTATCTCCTGTTCACCAGCTTGGCGGTAGCCTTAAAAAGTAACAGCTTGAATTCCTAAAGGAGTAAAATGGAATTTAAGATCTCTCAAAGCCTCATTCCTGAAGAATTGTCATGAACTGACCTGTCTGGAGATTCCCTGGAAGACCCAAATTAAAGGCTCTCTCTATCAGACCTGATTTGGAATACGCCTAGTACAAAAAGCATTTTCCCTGTGTGGGGTGTGACAGGGTGTTTTTCAAAGAAAATTACTGACAAGTATTTTAAGTTTGTGACTGCCTGAGGTTGTAGATAACAGCTACAGCAAAGAACAGACTATAGCTCAGCAGAAAAACCTGGCGAAGTCATATCCATAGGGGCTTTTAAACTATTGGACATATTCCTGGGAATATAGATGGTTATGCACATATGCTGGACTGTGGTTATGCTCAAGAAAGACCTGGGAAGGCACTAAGATCTCACTTACAGTTGACTTTGAGGTTCTGTGCAAGCAACAAGTGATGGCTCAGGCAGAATTGTCCACTACTTGACCGAGTGCTGAAGGCATGGCCCAACACACACAAAGAGCCACAGCAAAGACTGGAAATATTGATTGTTCCAGGCATTTAAGGAAATCTCAGTCCAATCATTAGCTGAACACTACGCTAACAAAACAGAAACTTCAGTGGCCACACACAGCAAAGAACACAGACTTAGGAAATTACTTCATAAAACTCTCTAAACAAACAAATACGAATAAAACAAGTAGCAAAACCAGCAAACATTGGGAAGGGGGTAGAATATGATGTCCAGAGTTCCCACATTGTATTATTTAAAATGTTTGGTTTTTAACAAAAATAATAACAAGACATGAAAGGAAATAAGAAAATTGTGGCCCATACAGAAGGGAAAGAAAGCAATCAATAGAAACACACTGAGGAAACATAGTCATTGGACTTACTGGACAAAGATTTTGAATCAGTTATTTTAAATATGTTCAAAGAGTTAAAAGAAACTGCATCTACAGAACAAAAAGAATGCATGAGAATTACTGTCTCAACCTAAAGAGAATATTAATAAAGAGAAAGTATTTTTTAAAACTAAATAGAAACTCTGGAGTTAAAAAAATAAAATAATTAAATTGAAATATCACTAGAGTGGCTCAAGAGCAAACTTCAGCAGGAAAAAGAATGAGTGAACTTGAAGATACATCAATGGAGATTATTCATTTGGAGAACAGAAAGAAAAAAAGAATGAAAAAAGAAATGAACAGAGCCTCAGTGACTTGTGGGACACCATCAAATAAAACAACATACACACAATGGGTGTCACAGAAGGAAAGAAGAGAGAGAAAGGAGCAGAAAGAATATTGGAAGAAATACTGGCCAAAAATTTCCACAAATTGATGAAAAACATCAATCTACACATCCAAGGAACTCAACAAACTCTAATTAGAAAAACTCAAAGAGATCCACACGAAGACATATCATAATCAAACTTTCAAAAGATAAATACAAAGAGATAACCTTGAAAGCAGCAAGAAAAGAAGTGACTACTGATGAAAGAAATTGAAGATGATACAGGGTTTCCCTGGTGGTGCAGTGGTTAAGAATCCAGCTGCCAATGCAGGGAACATGGGTTCAAGACCTGGTCCAGGAAGATCCCACATGCCACGGAGCAACTAAGCCCGTGTGCCACAACTACTGAGCCTGCGTTCCAGAGCCCATGAGCCACAATTCCTGAAGCCTGGGCGCCTAGAGCCCATTCTCTGCAACAAGAAAAGCCACCGCAATGAGAAGCCCGCGCACCACAACGAAGAGTACCCCCGCTCACCACAACTAGAGAAAGCCCACACACAACAACAAAGACCCAATGCAGCCAAAAATAAATAAATAAATAAAATAAATAAGTTTTTAAAATACCTTAAAAAATAATAAAGATGATACAAACAGATGGAGAGATATATCATGTTCTTGGATTGGAAGAATCAACATTGTGAAAATGACTCTACTACCCAAAGCAATCTACAGATTCACTGCAATCCCTATCAAACTACCAATGGCATTCTTCACAGAACTAGAACAAAAAATTTCACAATTTGTATGGAAACACAAAAGACCCCGAATAGCCAAAGCAATCTTGAGAAAGAAAAATGGAGCTGGAGGAATCAGGTTCCCAGACTTCAGACTATACTGCAAAGCTACAGGAATCAAGACAGTAAGGTACTGGCACAAAAAAACAGAAATATAGATCAATGGAACAGGATAGAAAGCCCAGAGATAAACGCATGCACATACGGTCACCTTATCTTTCTTTTTCTTTTCTTTTTTTTTTGCGGTACACGGGCCTCTCACTGTTGTGGCCTCTCCCGTTGTGGAGCACAGGCTCTGGACATGCAGGCTCAGCAGCCATGGCTCACGGGCCCAGCCGCTCCACGGCATGTGGGATCTTCCCAGAACGGGGCACGAACCCATGTCCCCTGCATCGGCAGGCGGACTCTCAACCACTGTGCCACCAGGGAAGCCCAGTCACCTTATATTTGATAAACGAGGTAAGAATATACAATGGAGAAAAGACAGCCCCTTCAATAGTGGTGCTGGGAAAAATGGACAGCTACATGTAAAAGAATGAAATTAGAACATTCCCTAACACCATACACAAAAATAAACTCAAAATGGATTAAAGACCTAAATGTAAGGCCAGACACTATCAAACTCTTCGAGAAAAACATAGGCAGAACACTCTATGACATAAATCACAGCAAGATCCTTTTTGACCCACCTCCTAGAGAAATGGAAATAAAAACAAAAATAAACAAATGGGACCTAATGAAACTTCAAAGCTTTTGCACAGCAAAGGAAACCATAAACAAGATGAAAAGACAACCCTCAGAATGGGAGAAAATATTTGCAAATGGAGCAACTGACAAAGGATTAATCTCCAAAATATACAAGCAGCTCATGCAACTCAATATCAGAAAAACAAACAACCTAATCCAAAAATGGGCAGAAGACCTAAACAGACATTTCTCCAAAGAAGATATACATATTTCCAACAAACACATGCAAGGATGCTCAACATCACTAATCATTAGAGAAATGCAAATCAAAACTACAATGAGGTATCACCTCACACCGGTCAGAATGGGTATCATCAAAAAGTCTACAAACAATGAATGCTGAAGAGAGTGTGGAGAAAAGGCAACCCTCTTGCACTGTTGGTGGGAATGAAAATGATACAGCCACTAAGGAGAACAGTATGGAGGTTCCTTAAAAAACTAAAAATAGGGCTTCCCTGGTGGCGCAGTGGTTGAGAGTCTGCCTGCCAATGCAGGGTGCATGGGTTTGTGCCCCAGTCTGGGAAGATCCCACATGCTGCCGGGCGGCTGGGCCCGTGAGCCATGTCCACTGAGCCTGCGCGTACTGAGCCTGTGCTCTGCAATGGGAGAGGCCACAGCAGTGAGAGGCCCAAATATCACAGAAAAAAAAAAAAAAACTAAAAATAGAACTACCATATGACCCAGCAATCCCACTACTGGGCATATACCCAGAGAAAACCATAATTCAAAAAGAGTCATGTACCACAATGTTCATTGCAGCACTATTTACAATACCCAGGACATGGAAGCAACCTAAGTGTCCAATGACAGATGAATGGATAAAGAAGATGTGGCACATATATACAATGGAATATTACTCAGCCATAAAAGGAAACGAAATTTAGTTATTTGTAGTGAGGTGGATGGACCTGGAGTCTGTCATACAGAGTGAAGTAAGTCAGAAAGAGAAAAACAAATACCGTATGCTAACACATATATATGGAATCTAAAAAAAGAAAAAAAATTGTCCTGAAGAACCTAGCGGCAGGACAGGAATAAAGACGCAGACATAGAGAATGGACGTGAGGACACGGGGAAGGGGAAGGGGAAGCTGGGACGAAGTGAGAGAGTGGCATGGACATATACACACTACCAAATGTAAAACAGATAGCTAGTGGGAAGCAGCCACGTAGTACAGGGAGATTAGCTCAGTGCTTTGTGTCCACCTAGAGGGGTAGGATAGGGAGGGTGGGAGGGAGACACAAGAGGGAGGAGATACAGGGATATATGTATATGTATATGTATAGCTGATTCACTTTGTTATACAGCAGAAACTAACACAAAATTGTAAAGCTATTATACTCCAATAAAGATATTAAAAAAGAAGAAAGAGAAGAAGTGACTCATTTACAAGGAATCATCGACAAATTGGCAGCTGATTTCTAATCAGAAACCATGGAGGCTAGAAGGCAGTGGATTAACATATTCAACGTGCTGAAAGAAAGAAAACTAAAACACCAAGAATTCTATATCCAGCAAAACTATCTTTCAAATAAAGGAGAAACTGGGAGTAACTGTTTAATGGCTACAGGGTTTTCTTTTGGCGTGTGAAAATGTTTTGAAAGTAGATAGAGACAGTGGTTGTACGACATTGTTAATGTACTAATTGTCACTGAATTGTTCACTTTAAAATGGTTAATTTTATGGTATGTGAATTTCACCTCAATTTTAAAAATGAAGGATAAATTTAAAACATTCCTAGAAAAACAAAAACCAAAAGAATTTGTCACTAACAGACCTGCACTACAAGAAATACTAATCCTTCAAGCTAAAATGAAAGGACATAGACAGTGACTTTGATCTACATGAAGAAACAAAGAACACCAGTAAAGGTAACTCCATAGGTAAATATAAAAGACAGTATAAATGTATTTTTGTTTATAATTCTTTTTTCCTCCTACTTGATTTAAAAAACAATGACATAAAGCAAACATTATAAATCTGTGTTTATGGAAACACAATGTATAAATATATAATTTATGAAAATAATAGCATAAAGAAGAGGGAGGAACAGACCAAAGTTTTTGTATATTATTTTAAGGTGGTATTAACTGAACTAGGTTGTCATAAATTAAGAAGTTAACTCTGATAATATGAGAAAAGAATCTGAAAAAGAATGAATACGTGTATATGTATAACTGAATCACTCTACTGTACACTTGAAACTAAAACAACATTGTCAATCAACTATATTGCAATAACATTTTTTAAAATAAAATTTAATAAAAGGGCTTTTGCTTGGATACTAAAAGAAAAAGAAATATCTAGAATAGGCAAATCTATAGAGACAGAAAGTAGATTAGCAGTTGCCTAGGACTAGAGGGAATGGCAGCATTGGAGGTCATGGCTAGGAGGTGCAGGATTTCTTTTGGGGTAATGAAAACACTCTAAAATTGACTGTTATTATGGATGCGCAACTGTGAATATATGAAAAGGCACTGAATTGTACACTTTAAATGGGTGAATTGTGTAGTATGTAAATTATATCTCAATAAAGCTGTTAAGAAAAAAGCAAAAAAAAGAAGTTAATAGGACAAGAACTAAGAGAATAACTACAAATATATAGCAAAAGAAGTGACAAGAGAATTAAAATGGCATAGTAAAAATATATATATTTAAAACAAAAGAAGTCAGAAATGGAAGAATAGTGGGACAAGAAAAGATGTAAAATATAGAAAACAAATAGTAAAATGACAGATGTAAATCCTACCTTATTAGTAATCACATTAAATGGAAATTTATTACACTCTCTAAAAGGCAGAGATTAGCAGGATATAAAAACATAATCTAACTATATGTTGTCCACAAGAGACACACTTTAGATTAAAAAACACAAATATTTTCAAAGTATACAGATGGAAAAAGATATAGGTATACCATGAAAACAGTAATCAAAAGAGAGCTGGAGTGGCTATACTAATATTAGTATTATACTAATAACAATATCAAAAAATTGTTACTAGACACAAAGGACATTGTATAAAGGTAAAGGGTTAATCCATCAGGAAGATGTAACAATTCTAAACATATCTGAATCTAAGAACTCCAAAATACATGGAGCAAAAGCTGACAGAATAAAAGAAAGAAATAGAATTGTTGAAAGAAAACAATTCAACAATAATAGTCAAAGACTTCAATACCCCACTTTCAATAATGTATAGCACAACTAGACAGAAGATCAGCAGAGAAACAGAAGACACAAACAATTATAAACCAAGTAGACCTAACAAACATTTATACAATGCTTCCTCCAAAAACAGCAGAATGCACATTCTTCTCAAGTGTCCATGGAACATTCTTCAGGATAGACCACAAATCTAAAACAATTTTAAATAATTTTAAAAGATTGAAATGATACAAAGGATGTTTTGACCATAATGGAATGAAATTAGAAATCATAACAAAAGGAAATTTGAGAAATTCACACATATGTGGAGATTAAAAGCAGAACTATAGAAAATAAATTACCATGCAAACACTAATCAAGTGTTAGTACCTATATTAAAATATAGGAGTGCCTATATTAAAATCAGAAAATGTAGACTATAGAGCAAAAAGAATTATCAGGGAAGTATCACATTACATAATGACAAAAGCGTCAATCCACCAAGAAAGCATACCAACTATAAATATGCATGCACCTAATAAAAGGGCTTCAAAATACAGGGAGACTCAATATAGTAAAGATGTCAATTCTCCCCAAATTGATCTATGTGTGTAACATGATTGCAACCAAAATCCCTGCAAGATTTTCTCTGTACATACAGACAAGCTGACCCTAAAATTCCTATGGAAATCAAAAAGATCCAGAATAACCAAAACAATTTTGAAACAGAAAAATAAAATTAAAGAGATCACAGCACACAATTTTAAGCCTTACTATAGAGCTCCAATACTACAGACAGCAGACAGTATAGTATTGATATAGATCTATGGAATAGAACTGAGGAAATGGGTCCACACATACACGACCAATTGAGCTTTCACAAAGGTTCAAAGGCAATTCAATGGAGCAAAAACAGCCTTTTCCACAATGGTTGGAATAATTAGATACCTGTATGGAAAAATAATGAATCTCTCCTTAAAATCATGTCTAATGCAGAGATTAACTCAAAATTGTAAAACTATAAAATTTTTAGAAGGGAACATGGGAGAAATTGTTTTGACCTGGGGCTGGGCAAAGAGTCCTTTTACATGACACCAAAAGCACAATCTATTACAAAAAAAAAAAATGATCACTTGGAGTGATTCATCACAAGTAAAACTTTTGCTTTGAGAAAGAGACTTTTAAAGAAAACAAAAAGACAAGCTACAGATTAGAAGAAAATATTTGCAAATCATATATTCCACAATGGACTTGTATTTACAATATATAAAGAGCTCTTCCGTAATAGATCTCCAAGGGCATTATCCTGAGAGAAGAAAAATCCCAAAAGGTTACTGTCCAATTCCATTTATATGATGTTCTTGAGGTGACAGAATTAAAGTGATAGAAAACAGATCAGTGGTTACTACATAAGTTAGAGTTGAGGGAAGAGTGTGACTATCAAAGGGTAACACAAGGGAGTTCACTTGTGGTGATGGAACAGTCTGGTACCCTGATTTTCATGATGTGTATTCAAATCTACACATGTAATAAACTTCAGAGAACAATACATGAAAAAGTACATGTAAAAATTAGTGAAATCGTAATAAAGTCTATACCTGAGTTAACAGTATTACGCCAGGGTCAATTTTCTGGTTTTGACAATGTACTATGGTTATGTAAAATATCATCATGGGGGCAATCTAGGTGAAGGGTACATAGGAATTCTCTGTACTATTTTCATAATTTCTTGTAATTTGTAAACTATTTCAAAATTTAAAATTGTATTAAAAGAACTCAACAATACGTAAACAATCCAATTTAAAAATGGGCAAAAGACTTGAACAGACACTTTGCTAAAGAGGATACATATATGGCCAGTAAACACATAAAAAGATGCTCAACATCATTAGCTACTGTGGGAATGTAAATTAAAGTCATTGTTGAGATACCATTACACACCTATTAAAATGGCTAAAGTAAATATTGTTGACAATACCAAGTGCTGACCAGGATCTGAAGTGACAGCAACCCTCATCCATTGCTGGTGGGAATGCAAAATGGTACAGCTGCTCTGGAAAACCATTTGGCAGCTTCTGATACAGTTAAGTATACACTTATCATATGACCTAGAAATCCTACATCTAGGCATTTATCCCAGAGAAATGAAAACTTATGGAACTTATGTTAACACAAAAACCTATACTCAATTGTGTATAGCATCCTTATTTGTAATTTCCCCAAAATGGAAACAACCCAAATGTCCTTCAACTTGAGAATGTAAGAACAAATTGTAGTACATTCAAACCATGGAATACTACTCAGCAATAGAAAGGAACACTCTATTCATACATGCAACGACTCGGATAAATCTCAAAGGCATTATGCTGAGTGAGAGAAGTCACTCTCAAAAGGCTGCAACATTGTAAGATGCCATTTATGTGACATTCTGTAAAAGGCAAAACCATAGTGATAGAGAACAGATCAGCGTTGCCATGAGTTACGACTGGGATGCTACAAAGGAGTAGCAAGAGGAAGTTTTTTGAAGTGATGTCTGTTCTGTATCCTCATTTCGGTGGTGGTCACATGAATTTATAGATGTGTTAATAATCAAAAACCTGTACACCAAAAGAGTCTGTATGCTAACTAACTGTATGCTAATTTTAATAAAATTAACCTAATTATGCTAGCAATACTATCATTTCACAATCTAGAGATTTAAAACTAAGAGCACGTGTGCACATAGTGCTTACAAAGTACAGGCATTTTTCTAAGTATTTTACAAATATTAACCCATTTAATTTTCACAATAACCCTATGAGGTAAGTACTAGAATTCTCGCCATTGTACACACTGGGAAAGTGATACACATTGAGGTTAAACAATTTGTCTGAGATGACAGAGCTAGGAAGTGGTGGGGCTGCGATTGAAGCCACGCTTCAGTCTAAGCCCAGAGTCTCTGCTGTTAACTGTGAAGCTCTACCGTGTTCTATGCTATATGCTATGAGCTCTTTAGAAGATATTCTCTCCTCATTAATAAACCTATTTGAGGTACTTATTAACTGATACATTTTTAAGACAGCCCTTAAGATTTAAATTCAAATAACCAACTAGTCAGAAAGAGACAAAAAGAGGAAGCAAAAGAGCTATCTGTCATAATTTACACTTCACTTTCCCACTTACTATACTGATTAACACAGGTGGCTGGTTTCTTGCCATGAATTGTTTTGTTCTCCTTGCATAAATCCATACAATACCTGCTATTTAAATACAGACAAAAATGAACCTTTCTCTGGGCTTCCCTGGTGGCGCAGTGGTTGAGAGTCCGCCTGCCGATGCAGGGGACGCGGGTTCGTGCCCTGGTCCGGGAAGATCCCACATGCCGCAGAGCGGCTGGGCCCGAGAGCCATGGCCGCTGAGCCTGCGCGTCCGGAGGAGAGGCCACAACGATGAGAGGCCCGCATACCGCAAAAAAAAAACAAAAAAAAAAACCTTTCTCATTCGCAAAATTGCTGAAGGAAGTTTGGGTTTCTTACAGTAGCTGGAGAAGGGGGAGTTTTTGAACTTCTTTGCTGGTATTAAAATTAATTTCTAAAGGCATGTAGGACAATGTTACTAAAAAGATTATTAGTTTATGCAGTCGTGATTTGTGTTTGTTCCTACCACATTGCCTTTGCCTCCATTCAGAATAGTTGATGAAAACTCACACACGCCAAAGTGCTGAGCAAAGACAAAAAACAAGTAATACAAAATCTCTCCTTGGGGAAAAGAAAGAATAGATGTTAGAGAGGACCATGCTTAGTTATTGTTTTTGAAATAAATTTGACCAGAAAAATTAATTGGGTGGTGCTGTTTAAATCATACTGTCTCTTCAAGGTCTGATTTTACTTCGAGGGGAAAACAAAGCCAGATATGTTGTTTTGGGAAGGAAATGGATCCTGTGGGTTTTTATAGTTAGGATGCCTTTGGATCGTTTCCTTCTTTTATGTGTTCAAAATAAGTCCTAAATGAAGGGATAATTTCATGAAGTAGACAGGGAATGAGCCTGATTAGAGGTTAGGAAATGTATAAGAGCAAGAATGTATATAAGTTCATCGTTAAACAACCCCGGACACATTCAGTGAATATTCTCAAATCCACATTAACATACCACAGACAGCTGTACTTTCTAAGGTCCACCATTTGAGAATTAAACTGCCTGTTTATATTTCAAATGCTTGACTCTGCCAGTGACTGGAAAGTGTGAGGGCAGAAGTGCACCAGGGGCCAGGAAGGAGGAGGGAGGTTCTGATGAAAACTGGGAGGAGAGTGTGATACATTTGCTATTCATTCAACTAACAGGCACTGAGCACCTGCTAAGTGCTGGGCAATGCCCCAAGGGCAGGACAGAAGTTGAAGGAATATGCAGTGAACACATACTGAAGGGCTTTGTATTCTATGCCAAGGAGTTTTACATTTTATGTCTTTTGTTTAAACACAAATAATCCATGTTTACTGTACAATATTTTAAGAATACAGAAAACAAAATGTTAAAAAAAAAACCCTGTAATTCCACCACCCAAAGCTGCACGCTCTCTCTTTGGGTCTGTGTCTGTCTTTCCCTCTTTCTAGATAGATAGATATGTCTCTCTTTACATCTGTTGAGAGAAATATGTGTACACTCTTCCTCTCTCTCTCTCTCTCGGGTTTTTCTCACTTAAAAAATATAGAATGACTATTCATATCATTAAATCTTCTTCAACAACATTTTTTAATAGCTGCATAGGATTCTATCATATTGCTATTTCATAATTTAACCAGTCCTTTATTGCTTGTTGTTTCCTATTTTTGCAATTATAGTAGCGGTTATTTTTGAAATGCAATCATATTTGCATTCCGTGACAGCTGTTGTCCAGAAACATGGCAGTTTCAGGCTGCCCCAGGGTAGAACTGCTAAAGAGAAAAGGAAGAGTAGAAGATCACTGAATGATAAATAAGGAGAGAAGTTGGGCATTTTGTGGAAAAAAAAAAAAAAGGATTCATGTAAGGCGGTTCCTACTAGAGAGAGAATAGTAAGAGGGAGGAAAGGCTCTGTCCATGCTGTGGGCGGGCCCGGGTTAAGTTATTCACTCAAAAAAACTTTATTGAATGCCTACTGAGAACATATGAATCAACTCAGACTCTGGATCCTAGAATAACCTAACCAAGGTTTCCAATATGATTTCCTATGCAAGCTATCATCAGTCAATGGTTCACTCGAGGCATCTGACCCTTGACAAAGAACTGACTGGCCATGGTAGCTAGATGATCACCTACATTTCCCAAGTTCTATTTCCATATTAAGTTAAATCATCAGAAAGCCAAGTACCTGGACCATATTATCTCAGCCTCCAAAGAAATGTCTAAACTGAATTACGATTTAATATTACATTCTCACCCTTTATGTACAAGGTCGATACAGGAATTATCCATTTCAACAGGGTTGTTGTTCCTTCGCAAAACTGTAGTTGAAGATTCTGATATAATCTATTATCTCTCACAGAAGGGTCCATATAATAAATTTCATGATAAAAGTTGTCTGGGTAAAAGAAGTATACATATTTTTTTCTCCTGTAACAATAAAAACTATACAAGCCAATGTATCTTCCTGTTTACTTTTTGCTGCTAGGAAACAGACTGTTGGATTGGTCTGTCCAAATACTTCATGGCATCCACCCTTTCTGGTTCCTTTAGTTTGTCTCCTTCGTTTTTATGTTTTAAAGGTCCTACGTTTATACTGTTTAATTTTGCACCACTACCTCAGATCCTTTTGAAGGTATATGGAATGAAAAGAATCTTAAATAAATCTGTCACTGAAAGCTTTTAACAACTGGGCCACATGTTACTAAAACCTGGCTCAATGGTTATCAATATCTGATTGGGGCTGTGAGACTTGATATTTGTTAGGTGATAGTTTTGATTGTGGTGTAATTAGTCTCCATGTGATTAATGTCTTGAAATGTGCCATTCTAATTCGTTTTCATAACATATAAATGTACACATGCAAGTGCTAATGACGTAGCATCTCAAGATGACTAAACCTCTAGAGAAATCGATAACTCCCATCTTTAATGAATATAACACTGAGCTGTTCCTTTTCTGTGCAGAAAGCAATAATGGAACGAAGCCAACTCAAAATCGTATGAATGTGCTCTTCTCTCTTCTCTACCTCTGATCTGAAGAGAAATGACTTACAGTGAAACCTACTTAAAACCCTTCAATGGCTCTCCACTTAAAAAGAGTTTTTATCTTTGGGATAAAGTCCAACGGCTATGGTAAGATGTTCATGCTAGCTTAAGCAAAAAAGGCAAATTACAGAACAATATGATCTCAAGTTTATCACACATACACAAATAAAACAGACCCAAAATGGGCACTGAAATTGACAACAGGGTTAAAAATTATTCTTTTTTTAAATCAATATATTCTTATTTTTCTAAAATAAGCATGTGGGGGGCTTCCCTGGTGGCGCAGTGGTTGAGAGTCCGCCTGCCGATGCAGGGGACACGGGTTCGTGCCCCGGTCCGGGAAGATCCCACATGCCGTGGAGCGGCTAGGCCCGTGAGCCACGGCCACTGAGCCTGCGCGTCCAGAGCCTGTGCTCCGCAACGGGAGAGGCCACAGCAGTGAGAGGCCCGCGTACCGCAAAAAATAAAAAATAAAAAAAAAAATAAGCATGTGGGGCTTCCCTGGTGGCGCAGTGGTTAAGAATCTGCCTGCCAATGCAGGGGATACGGGTTCGAGCCCTGGTCCGGGAAGATCCCACATGCCACAGAGCAACTAAGCCTGTGCGCCACGACTACTGAGACTGCACTTTAGAGCTCGTGAGCCACAACTACTGAAGCCCGTGTGCCACAACTACTGAAGCCCGTGCGCCTAGAGCCCGTGCTCTGCAACAATAGAAGCCACTGCAATGAGAAGCCCGCGCACCACAACGAAGAGTAGCCCCTGAGTAGCACCACAACTACAGAGTAGCACCACAACTACAGAAAGCCCATGTGCAGCAACGAAGACCCAACACAGTCAAAAATAAATAAATAAAATAAATAAATTTATTAAAAAAATAATAATAAAATAAAATAATGTGTTAGTTCTGTCATCAGGAAAAGAGAATCATTCTTCTGAACGGTTCAAATATTCACATTCCAGAAATTAGAGACCCCCCTGGAGGCATGGTGGAGCTGGTAGAATACTATAAGCCTCTCTCTTTAGACTGAGTGCACCTGGGCTGTGAGAAGACACATGATATCCACAAAGTGTCACAGCCAATGAATGGCAGAACTTAGAACAGATCCAAGGCTCCATCCAGTACAGTGCTCTGATGCCCCAGCTACCTGTCTGAGCTCTGGCAAGACACTAAGGACTTAGCCTTTAGGGGCCAGGCTAAGCTACAGGACTCGAAGATTTCTTCCAACTTTAAGAGTCTATGAAATACAATCTGGCAATAAGCCTTCTCTCGGGTTGGAAGCCCTAGAGTGAGACAAAGGAGAAACAAATAAAAAGTATTTTTAAGGCAAAACAATGTTCAAAGACAGAATGATTTTTGGACCTCTGGAAGCGACACAGTCCTAGAATTCAATACTTTTTTTTGTTAATTTCAGATTGTACATCTTGCTTGCTTAAAAATAACATTTCTACCTAAATGAAGAAAATATGGCAGATAAAGAGAGATCTTTTGGCTGGCCTCCTGACCCCTTGGTCCAGAGCTTATTAACGGATATGTTGGGAGATTGATTTTTATTCAGGGACTAGGAGTTGGCTTGAGCTTTCAAATTCCACCTCTTTCCTTCCAATAGAATGGTCTTTCCTTTTAAAAGCTTCGAGCCTCTGAGCTGAGGCTACACAAAGCCTCAGTCAGATCAGTTTATTGTTTTTTTAAGTGAGGGAATGGTGATAAATCAAAGGTAACTTTTGGACCATCGGCTCCCAATCCCTGGTCACAAGACAAATGATGGTGACCAAGAGACATCCTCCCTAAACTCCTGGCTGAACATGGAGTCAAGTATGCAGTACAGACTTTTTGTTTTGGGGAGATAGCATAGCTTCAGGACCATACTCTTGCAGACAATAGAAATAGTAATAATGGCGACGACTGTAGTGCTTTGTCCTCTCAGCAGCAACTCCCAAAGATGGGCCAGGACAACAGTTCTTTAGAGGACCTCTTGGCCTTGGTCTGTGTTGGGAGATGATTCTCCATGGAACTCTTGTGTTTCTGCATATCTTGTGAACAGAAGCACTGAGCGCCTTTGTTCTGGAATATCTTTTCGAGGATGTTTGTGTAGCAAACAGCCTCGGAAGACAGAGATTAAGTGTCTAACTCTGAAGGAAAGAGCAGGTTTGCTTAGAAGATACAGCTGAGTGTGGTCGAGTATAATGAAGATAATGTCTCTCCCTAGAGCAAAGGGCTGCTGTACTTACTGTCCATTATAAAAGATTTGAGCTCCCTAAATTCAGGGTTCCTCTCCTGTAATTCAACCCACTGAGCGTGCAGCTATCACCTGGCTGTCTTCACATCATCTTGGGGGTACTGGGACTCAGAGGGCCAGGGTAAAAATGCTGACACCCTGGCTACTGCCATGAGGAATGAACTGTTCTTCGTCTCTGATCCAGGAGTCTTGGGCCTCCTGCCAGCAAGTCAAGTAAAAATTCGACCCATCACAGTTCTTAACAATCTGCACTCCCTGTGACTGGACTCCTATAAAATCCATGGAAGCAATTAGGAAGAAAGTACAGAACCTGCAGCCTAAAGGTTAAAGGACTGCTCGTGGCTCAAGGTAGTCATCGTGACATAACAACTGCGGGTGTTTTTGACAATTAACTACTTTAGTTGCAACTGGGGCCACAGGGTCACAAAACCTCATCAGTGCTTGATGTGGGGCCACAGTGATAAAAGAACAGGTTTAGACCTAACCCAACATGTCCTCAAGGGCAGGTTTAGACAGAAGCTGAACTGCCTTACGAAGTACCTCCTTGGAAGAATCAAAAAGTCCAGTCACTGATCAGTTCTGTACCTGGGAGAGCTTTGGTTTAACTCTCAGCCTGAACACCAACAAGTCTTTTGACCCTGTTCAATTTACATAGTATCAATGTTTAAAAAATAAAATATTCAGAATAACTAATTCATTGCAGAGGGTTTCTGGAGGTTGTTTTTTTTTCCAGCTCATTACAAACCATACAATACGCCAATGTATTCTTTTAGTGCAATTATGCAGAAGAAATACAATGCATGACTGGACCCCTTCATTCAGCAGTGGCCATGTTCCAAAAACTAACTGAGAAAGATGTTACTTCCACTCCAAAAAACAAACGGTAATTCTTAAATGCCTACAGAAAGCCGAACGGCTTTTTAGAATTACTGGATTATTGCTTTACTATTTTAAAAATTCAGTAATTACATCTTAGCTGGGGGGTTACAGTATTCAGAATATAGCACAGTAATAGCCCACTTCTTTCCATCCTAAAAAATAACCCCACTTTTCATTTATGAGCATTGTTATCTGTGTAACTAAAATGACTCATAATTTGTTTTTTCCTGAAATGATAGGTTATACTCAGAAATCCTCATCTCTATTTTTAAAAAGGAAGGGAGATGGGAGGGATGTTCCCATCTTCACCTCCATGTCTAGCAAATAAGCCAAGGTTCCCCACCGTCTTTGCCTCAAAGGGTCCCCAAAGTACTTGTGGAAGCAGATGTTATGTGAGACTCACACTGAGTACTTGAGTCTTTCTGCTCCCTGAACACGTTAACTTGACACTTGGAAATATTGTGTTTGAAAGTTATTGTCACACATAAGTTTCTTAAATATTTCTGATAGAAAAGAGAACCACATGGTATCAATGAAAACAATAGTTTAATTAAATTTTACGTAAGAAAAAGCTTTCATTTTCCCACCCCTCATACTCCTGGTTGTTGTGCAAATTTATTCTTCAAATGCGAATTCAGACGTTTGCTGTATCTGTCAAAGCCACAACTATTTTTGCTCCTGGCCTAACTGAAGCACTAAAGTTAAAGCAGTGCAAAGGGCATAACCCTGTGGAGTCTGCTCCCCAACTCCACCCACCTTCTGCAAAGAAAGCAGTAGAAGCCTTTTTACCAGGTCCTCTCTAAGTCCCTTAGTGGGAGGTGGCAGAAGCAGCTCCAGTGGGATGACGGGGAAAGATTATTGATCCAGGGCTAAGGGAGCTGACTTCAGCGGGCAGCTATCTGATTCACACATACGTTGGCCAAAGACCAGCTTTGAAGGACAAAGTTCCAGCAGGGGAAACAGGTAAGGACAGCGTAGTACTGACTCGGAATAGCTTTATTTCTCAGAGCTGAGTTTCTTCGGATGAAAACCCCCCACCCTCATCCCATGCCCATATACAAACACATCACCATCAGTATCAGGACCATCTGCCTTTCCTTTCTGGGGATTGTGCTGGGAGGTCCTTACTGGGAAAACAAACGGGAGGAAGCTGGATTTGCAGAACCTGGTATTTGAGTCGTACCTCGCCTAGCCCCGAAGCATTTTTGGCTCCCCCTTGTGGGGAGAAGCTGTATTAAAGGGCACCTTGTGTGAGGACCCAGGAGTTAACCTTTATCAGGAGAGTCAAAATCCTGGGAGAATATACTTATTTTCATTAAGTTAAAGGAATCAAGAGGGTGCTTGGGTGAAGGCAAATGAGTCATCAAAATCTTTGGGGTGATTCTTAATCTCACAACTAATATTGGTCCTTTGTTCCCCAATTTTAAAAATATACATCATTTGAGATAGCTCAGAACACAAAGCAGTCATGTGTATCTACTGGCTAATGATGATTAGAAATGTGGCTACAAACACTAAAATAGAGAGAAAACAATGAACTACATTTTACTTGACCTAGACCCTAGTCCCAGCTCTGTCCTAAGCTAACTAGATGAAGTTTGACAAGCCACTTAGCTGCTTTAGATCCTTTTTTTTTGGTCTAGTTTTTTTTTTTGCAGTATGCGGGCCTCTCACTGTTGTGGCCTCTCCCGCCGCGGAGCACAGGCTCCGGACGCGCAGGCTCAGCGGCCATGGCTCACGGGCCCAGCCGCTCCGCGGCATGTGGGATCCTCCCAAACTGGGGCACGAACCCGCATCCCCTGCATTGGCAGGCGGACTCTCAACCACTGCGCCACCAGGGAAGCCCTAGATCCTTTTTTTCCATAAATGATAACAGCTTTCATAGATACTTCACTGAACTGTTGAGAGTTTCAAGTTAGAGAGGATACCAAAGTATTTAAAAAAGCTATAGCGTCTTGTATCGAGCATATGTATATTGATAGACAACATATATGACCTAGAGTTCCCTCTAACTTAATGAGTCTAGGCAAAATTATCTTCTCTATGAAGGCATACAGCTAGCAACCATTAAGGTGAGGCTGAGGGGTGGGGGGAGGGGCCACAGAGAGGTCCTGAGTAAGACAGTCTTCAATCCTAACTCGAACCGATCTCTCTTTCACTGCGTGTTGAGAGCTTCAGTGTCCTCATTTCTAAAATGGGGTTAAAGATAGTAGCATCTTTTCCATTGAGCTGCTGTGTTAAATGAGATAATGCAGATAGACCACTTAGCACAGTATTGTCGTCATCGTTGCCGTCACCACTCTTTCCTTCTCCTTTGACAGAGGTTTCAGTCTAAGCATATCAGAACCAGTGCATTATACGGAGAGTATATAGGTCAAAAGAGAAAGCTGGAATTCTGCTGAGGTTGGAGAAAGGAATCGTTGCAAAGGGCCACATTGTGAAGTACCCAATAAAGGAATTTTTTTCTTTTTTGGCTGCGTCGGGTCTTCGTTGCTGCATGCAGGCTTTCTCTAGTTGCGGCAAGGGGTGGCTACTCTTCATTGCAGTGCACGGGCTTCTCATTGTGGAGGCTTCTCTTGCTGCAGAGCACGGGCTCTAGGTACACGTGCTTCAGTAGTTGCAGCGCATGGGCTCAGCAGTTGTGGCGCATGGGCTCTAGGGTGCACGGGCTTCAGTAGTTGTGGCTCGCAGGCTCTAGAGTGCAGGCTCAGTAGTTGTGGCACATGGGCTTAGTTGCTCTGCGGCATGTGGCATCTTCCCAGACCAGGGATTGAACCCATGTCCCCTGCATTGGCAGGTGGATTCTTAACCACTGCACCACCAGGGAAGTCCAGGAATTTTTTAAAAGGCAAAGCTTTGTTCCCATCCTGATGATGCCTGTGATTGTGGGCCCCTTTTGTTAGAACTGGACATTGAGATGTCAGGGAATACTTGACAGTGACTCTCAGACATCTCTTTTGGTTCATAAATAAGCACTTGAAACATCCCTTAAATATTATAACTATATATATATCCCATTTTATCCTAATGCACCTATACTTTAAAAATTTTATCAATTTATTTTTACCAGTGTGGCATTCCACTACCCTTAAAAGCATAAAGATACCTATAGATAGAGATTTCATAATGCATATATTCATTCAGCAAACACTCCAATGTTTACTTCATGCCAGACATCAGGTTAGGCATGGGGTTAAAAAGGTGATGAGAAGCTGGCTCTACTCTCAAGGAGTTCACAGTCATCCAGAAAGGGGGTTCAGGAAGGGCAAAGGTGGCCGGTTATGTTTTAAACATGTTCAGTTTGCAAGGCCTTTAGATAGCTGTTTGTAATGACAGACGTCTAGGCCGAAACTATGTACGTGAGTCCTCGGCAGTAAGCACCTGTGAAGTCACCCAGGTACACTGTATACCATGAGAGCAGAAAAGCAAAGATAAGCCCCTTGAGGAAACATGCTGAAAGGGTAAACTGACGAAAGGAATCCATGAAAGAAAGAGATAGACAAAATAGAGGCAAAGAGTAAAGAAAACAATCAGGAGAGAATGCCAGTCCAGAAATTATATAAGGAGCTTCTATAAAGAAATCAATAAGATAGAAAAGCAGTAAGTGTTATTACTGCCATGATTATTCCTATTTTCAATACTCGGAGGGTTTTTCCTCATTCTCATGGATGATGCAGTAGCCAGCCTCCAAGGTGGCCCTCAATGATGCATATCTCCTGGTATCTGTGCCCTGGTACAGTCTCCTTCCAAAATGAATCAGACCCGGCCCTGCCTGACCAAGAGAATACAGCAGAGGTGATAATGTATGACTTCCAAGTCTAGATCAAAACAGGCACTGTGGATTCTAGCTTGGTCTCTTGGATCATTCATTCTATGAAAAGCCAGCTACCATGTTATGAGGACATTCAAGCCAACCTACAGAGAAGCTCACGTAGAGGAACTGAGACTCGCCACGTACAGGCGGCACCAATTTGCCAGCCATGTGACTGAGCCATCTGGAAATATATCCTCCAGCCCCAGTCAAGCTTTCAGATGAATGTAGCCCCAGCCAACATCTGACTGCGATCCCACTAGAGACCCCCACTCGGAACCATTCACCTGAGCCATCCCCCAATCCCTTATCCACAGAAACCATGGGAGATAAATTGTCATTGCTGTTTTAAGCAAGTAAGTTTGGAGTGATTTGCTATGCAGAAATAGATAACTGTACAAATATTTCCCTCTTCTAAATCTAAGCAACAATTTTTAAAAATCTGGAACACTGTAGTGGGAACCATACATTTCCTGGTATGAAAAGTTTCTTCCACAGTCATTATTGGTACATTTCAGTATCCCCCCATCCTTTATGTCAGTTACTATCTTAACACTACATGAACTACATGGCTGTTGCCGGGAGTCATTCCTTGGTTTATACATCCTTTTAGCAAGAGATGAAGTCCTAAGTAATAGATGGCACAGAAGACAATCATCATAAGAAAGCTAAAAGAATAATCCCCATATCTTCCAAAAGAGGGGCTTTGACTGGCAAAATATACTTTTGAAAAAAGACAAGTTAACCATGACATCTAAGGCCAGCAGAACCTTAAAAAGTGACTGGATGGGCTTCCCTGGTGGCGCAGTGGTTGAGAGTCCCCTGCCGATGCGGGGGACACGGGTTCGTGCCCTGGTCCGGGAAGATACCACATGCCGTGGAGCGGCTGGGCCCGTGAGCCATGGCCGCTGAGCCTGCGCGTCTGGAGCCTGTGCTCCGCAACAGGAGAGGCCACAACAGTGAGAGGCCCGCGTACCACAAAAAAAAAAAAAAAAAAGTGACTGGCTCCACCTGGTGAGTTGATTATACTTGTTCTCCATAAGAAAGTGTATGAGGAGGCCATACTAACCATACAAACCCAGGGATGACTGTACAGGAGCCTAGGTCAATGGAAGACCAAGCATAGATATTTGTAAGACCTTATTTGGTAAATCCACTTTGCTTCCGGAAAAAAAAAGGAAAAAGGAAAAACATCAGAGCTTATTTTTCACATTCAAAGGGAGGTAAACGTATTTCACAAAACCCTCTACTCTTCCTGCCTCCCTTCCCCCTCATGCCTATGGAAGGTGGGGGAAAGACGGAAAGACATGGCTTACTTGCAAGAGTAGCAGCGTATAAAGAACAGTTCTGATGTTTAAATATTTGGTCCTACTTTACACCATATGCCCCCACCATGTTCACTGCAGAAAGCAATAGTCACTGAAGATAAAGTGTAAGGAAGCCAGTGAGACTACTGGAAGAAACTATAGAAAAAAAATGACTAATCCAGGGTCAAACCGTGAGGGTCCTGGCTCAGAAGGCAAGAGGTTGTAGGCAACAGTGGATGGAGCATAAGTTCCAAGTCCCTTTTTTGCACTCCTCTTACATTGTTCCTTGTTGGAGCTAGGATGCAACCTTCCAAGTTTAGACAAATGACTCCGCTTGTGTATGCTAATTTCAAATCAATAAGGTGCTGCTCAGGAGAAACAACAAGCTGAGACTTAATAATAGATCAGATGAGGTGAAAGGGGAAGTCAGGCCTGAAAGGAGCTGAAAACTGTGAGAAAAAGGACAAAAGTCCAAAATAAAGCATGGGGAGTGCATAACTACAAACTAGTGAAGTCCTGCTGACTTAAAATGATGAGAAACAGGTCTGGGGTACCAACGTGCCTGGCCGAGGACAGAAGGTCGGGGTTTGTACGAAAGCTTTTCTTTCTTCAAAGATGAGGGGAGTCTAGGAAAAGTTCTGCCTTTGACAAGAATAATAGAATAAAACTAGAAAGAGAAAGTCCACTTCTTAGATACTCAGGAAAAGAAGATCCAAGTCTGAGACCTATGTGGGTCCCGGTAGCTGAACATAAATACCTAGTACCTTCAGGACTCCTTCAGAAGTCTCTGTTTAGTTGAATGCCATACTCCCTAGAGTTCAGGAGACTGTGGTAGAAGTGACTCTAGGAGAATTCTTTTTTTTTTTTTTTTTTGGGCCGAGCCACACCACATGTGGGATCTTAGTTCCCCGACCAGGGATCAAACCCACGCCCCCTGCATTGGAAGCGCGCAGTCTTAACCACTGGACTGCCAGGGAAGTCCTAGGAGAACTCATAAATATTTGTTAATGTTCATCAAAATAAGACAATAGGGGCTTCCCTGGTGGTGCAGTGGTTGAGAGTCCGCCTGCCGATGCAAGGGACACGGGTTCGTGCCCCGGTCCGGGAAGATCCCACATGCCACGGAGCAGCTGGGCCCATGAGCCATGGCCGCTGAGCCTGTGTGTCCGGAGCCTGTGCTCCGCAACGGGAGAAGCCACAACAGTGAGAGGCCCGCATACCACACACACACACACAAAAAAGACAATAAAAACAGCACATTAAGTAAAAATAATATCAATGATAGTTGGTAAATGAGCACTAAAGTATGCTTTACAATTAACTTCTATTTATCATTATCTGCTGACTGCAGACTTTCCAGGATCTTCTGCCTGCATGGTTTGAGTGAGAGCCTTGGAAATTCACTTTTCTATACTACAGATAAAATTTTAAGAGAAATTTTTTCCTTCCTCTATCTAAATGTTTTGATTTTGAGTCCCTAGATAACAGTCCCTAACTCACAACTGAGAGTAAGTGGAGATTTCTATAATCTTGATCCAAAATTCTTGAGATGGTGGGAAAAATACATAGATGGAAGTCCGTACAGGCTGTAATTTTGAATTCAGACTTAGGGAGGGATTACTGTATATGCCATACGTAGAGTGAAGTGAACAAAATGTGGCCTAGCAAGGATTTTTTTTTTTTTTTTGGCTGCGTTGGGTCTTCGTTGCTGCACGTGGGCTTTCTCTAGTTGCAGCGAGTGGGGGCTACTCTTCATTGCAGTGCGCGGGCTTCTCATTGCGGTGGCTTCTCTTGTTGCGGAGCACGGGCTCTAGGCACACGGGCTTCAGTAGTTGTGGCACGCGGGCTCAGTAGTTGTGGTGCACGGGCTTAGTTTCTCCGCAGCATGTGTGATTTTCCCGGACCAGGGATCAAACCCGTGTCCCCTGCATTGGCAGGCGGGTTCTTAACCACTGCGCCACCAGGGAATTCCCCTAGCAAGGATTTTTACCTCACATGCAAATAACTATTTGAAATTAGTATACCAGGAGCTACTTCTAAAGTATCTGACAAGTTTAGACTCTTAAGCAGTTTAAAAGCTTCCTCAGGCAATCTTGTTTACAAATTAACAGAATTCTGAATTAATGAGGTCCAACTGCTTTCTTTTTAAATAACTTCAAATACAGGCTAACTGTAACACATATGGAAATAATTCTCCTCCCACCCCAATGATACACTGGACCTCAAAGACATAACTTTTCTTTTGGGAGCTACTGAATAATTCTTGCCAGAGATTCAGTTTCCAATGGCACTGTTCTGAAGTGAATGACAAATACTCCAATATTTATACACGACCTGGCTAACGAAAATACATATTTGTTTTCTCCAGTACTTTTTCCATATTTCTCTCCAAAGACCTGAAGGGATGGTTTGGTTTTGCAGTCATCATAAATTTATTATACTGAACTTGTGACCCAGTCTGGATGAGAACCAGAATGATATCCAACATGAAAAGGCAGAATTCACTCAGTTCTGCAAAACTGCGCTCTTTCAGAAAATCCTGAAAAATGGCCCCTTTTACTTTCTTTACATTGTTCTCCTCTCTAAGTGCCAACAAAATGTTTTATTTTTATAGTTAACCAGCTCTAATAAATACATACTATATTGTTTTTGTGCCTATGAGTTACAAATGAATAATTCTAAGATTTGATATCACAAGATTCAATATCATTTTCTCAAACAAAACTTCATCACTTAAACTAGTTTTGCCTATAGAACTCATTCTGAAGCTTCCATTGCACAAACTGCTCCTTATGAGAACTAATACATAACAGACTTTTTTAAAAAAGGCTGACGCCTTAAATGTTCTTTATTTTGAAAACTCTGGTATGTGACCCTTCCAGTCACAAAGCAAAGAAAAAGCCAAGAGTACCTAATTTAAGTGGATTTATAGAATCAAATTTTATGTGTGTGTGTGTGTATATATATATATATATATATGTATACACACTGAATATATGCATATGACATAAGATAAAGACAGACATCCAGCAAGGCAAAACCCATAAAATGTTTCAAGATGAAATGATATAATTATACATCATACCACATATAGGGCATTTCTCTACCATTTGCCATCTGTAATAAGGAGTATTTTTATTTCCCTCACCAAAGGCGATATTTTATCCTCTCTTACTTCAGAGTGGGCATAGATACCTTCAGGGAAAAAAAAGAACACTTTAAAAGCTGATTCCTGCTTGAATATTTATTTCCCTGCCATAATTTTCATTATTCAGGAAGGATATCTTATATGAATTGTGGATTTCATATGCTCTCAGTTTCAGATACCACTGTATATGCACTCACTGAAAGTAGAAATCCAACTGCCTATATAATGGTTTTATAAATGGAACAAGTTGGCTTAAACTGAAACAATTTTAGGAGACTTTTCCATTGCCTACTTGCCATGACAGCTCTCCAGCTCGAGGCTTTTGAATCTGAAATAAAGATCTTTTACAGCAACAGTTAGCATAGACACATATCTACAAACAGGAAATTTTTCATAAGTCACGCTCAAAAATAAGAATGAACTGTTTTCCAAACTAGAATGAGTTAATACTCAAGACTGTGCCTACTTAGAGAGAAAAGCACAATGCAGAGTAACTGACTTGTTGGACGGGAGTCAGAATCAGGATTAACATTATGTGCTTCCTTATTTCTCTGATGCCTGCTTCTATTAATGTACAAAAGAAGTTGATCAAAAGAAAGCAAATTTGTTTTAAAAACACCAGTGAGAAGAGACAAAAGACACAGCTACTCACAGAGACAATGTGTGTCTGATTGTTTTTTTCTGAAAATGGAAGCATAGATTAACAAAAGAAAATCAATGCTGCCACTTGAATGAAGGAAGAGAGGGGGTGTCATTTCAAATACATGAAATGATAGAAAAAGGAAAAGGAAATAGTTTCTGTATTTCCTACACAAGGTCAGTCAGTATTAATAAAAACAAAGGTGGAAAGAGATGTTGCCAATAATTATTGCAGAAACATTCATGACAACCAAGAATTCAAAATTAGTTCAGGCTAACCTAAATCAGAGTCCACTGACACTTCATGGCCACAGATTTTATGCTTGTTTTGGGGGGAAAAGAAATATGGGGTGGTGGTAACAGAAGAGGCTGGAGCAAGGGCGGGGGGGTCAAGGAACAAAAAGAAGGAAGAATTTGTTACCTTAAAAAAAATCCATCATAGCCCTGCTTCCTAAAAGATTCTATGGTATTCCTCCCATACAGCTCACAGATGCAGAAGGGTAATGGACTGGAAGATGAACTAGGAGATACACAATCTTCACATAAACCAACTGAAGTGGTCATACCAAACAAAAGCAGCACTGAAACATGCACGCCGATAGACCGCAAGAATATCAATGCTGATCACATTCCCAGAGGAAACTGAAATCAATTGGAAACAGGTAAGAAATCCAACATTTCCAGTGACACTGATGAATTTCTTCAGGGATGTCATGACAATTGTAAGGTTCAAAGGCACACCCTTCCTTTATGGTATATTATCCCTGTAAGATCCATGTGGTCCCATAACCAGCAAGGTAAACATCAGTGTTTGGGGGGAAAGGAGGGCTGATACGTTGTAGCACTTAACATGATGACTCACACGCTCTCTAAGTATCTGTGGGAGGGAGGAAAGATGTATAGAATAAAGAGGTTTAGAGAAAAAGAAGATCATCAAAAAGTTGGGGAGTAAGGTTTGTAAGTAAAGGTAATGATAGAATTATTTAAGCTTAGATAAAATGGGAAAAACATTTAATAAGTCTTCCAGGATATTATACACATGGCTGATCTCCACCTCTGCTGAAGACAGAACAAGATGAAATGCCACTTAAATGAGTTAGGTTAAATATAAAGAAGGCTTCTTGTCAAATGCTTGAACAGATTACTAAGGGAAACTGAAGATATCCTAAAATAAAATGTATTCTCACCTAACCAAGATAAACTAGGCTGGACAACAGATTAAATAAGTTCACTGCAGTTCCATATGGCTCTGATAAATTTCTGACCAATTCTAGTAAGAACTCTAAAATTGAAATACAAAGAGACCATGGAGGTACACGTTTTTTCCAATCACGGTACTTAACATCCATCCTTATCTGTCAACATATAACAATAATATGCCCATAATTCACCATAACTTTCTAATAAAGTTTAATACCAGCATTCAGCTCAAGAGGTAACCATTTCTATTTCATTGACCTTTCTTTTTTTTTTTTTTTTTTTGTAAGCTCCCCTCAACCACTTTCAAATCTTTTCCATCTGGCAAAAAAGTAACAGAAAAATCTCATTTCCTGTGCCCAGCCTGCCTGATCCTTGCCGGAGACAGGACCCACTTAACTGTCACCTGATCCTTTGGTACAGTCCTCACCTGATCTCCCTACCCCCACTCAATGGTAACCTCAACCACTCCTAAACGTGTAGAGCTCTCTGTTTACCTCTCTTACCACATTTGACAAATTCTATCTTGGATTATTACTGGTCTGTGTCTTCTCTTTCCTATGAGACTAGAAGTCCCTTGAGGGCAGAGCTTATGGCTGACTCATCTCAGGATCCCTAATGACTCCAAGGAAACTGCCTGGGTACTGAAATTTCATGAGTTGGAACTACAGCCCTCTCCTAGATTTAAAGACATGGTTACCTAATCAACAGTTCACTGACAGGTATTTACTTAATTATCTATTTCTTTCAAATCTGGATTGTTGTCCAAAATATTGTATTGGATAAAATCAATAACCTTTTACTTTGAGCCCTGAGATTAAACTCTAAGATACTAAAATTCTATTCACTGGATATGTTCTTCTTTATGGTCTGACTTATGTGTGTTTGTTTATTTTTTTTAAATAAAGCTAGCTGCGCTCTTCCTTACGGCTTAAGATGAAAAAAAGGTTCAAACTTTACTGCTCAAACCCAGCAAATTCACAGGATTCTCATTAGCTTCTCCACAGTTGCTTAGAAAATGATTTGAAAAGTGAAGGTTCAGAACTTCACACAATTATCACAACCTCCAAATCTTGGGAAGTACCCTGAAGAATGAAAAAAGATCACTACTGTCCAATTTCTGAGGGGGGAGGAGATCAATAGCTAATATCACTCTACCAAATATAGATGTAGTATTTACTCGGTAATCCTTACAATACCTGCCAGCCTCAGTCAAAAACTTCCAACTTTAAGTACAAAGAAATGCTAGCTGAGCTGAGCAGAATCGTGCAAAAGCTCCATTGTACAAGCACAATGATCATGCAACTTCAGCATGTATTTGGTGAGTTCATTTTCCCTCACCAATGGCAACTCCGCAGCTTAGGGGCCCAAGCCCAACAATGGACTTTGGATGAGAACAGTCTTCTTCTAGTTCACCTTCTTCTTTCCTTGGGCAAAATCTCCAGTTAGGAGTAAAACAGTGATAACATTCAGGACTAAAAGTGAACTTTCATTTGTCAAAAAGAGTTATTCCAAAATTCACCCCTCAGAGATGCCACTCCTCATTTAATCTCAGCTATCCTCCAGAGAGACCTTTACCCTGGCCGACATGAATACCTGTTCAAAATGGATACTTCTCAAACGTGACTTCTACTTTTGCCAAGGCTTTACATAAATTCTTGCTAAATAAAACCCCATAATGCACATCACTCCAATTACAGCATCAAAGAGTTTTTCTTCACTTGTGTTTCAAAATCAGTGGAGTACTGAGCTCATTAGATACTGCACCACTACCCCACCCTCCTGGTAAACCACTTAATATTTTACCTACTTTCCAACTTCCCAGTACACTGGTTATAGTGAAGATTGCATGGGTTTTGTACAATCAATCTTGTTCTCTCCACTGAAAAGCTATCCCCTCACATCTTGCTACTCTCTCTGAAGTGGGCCTTATTTCTTCCAATTATTTCACACTATTACTCTAAAACCTTTCTCCTTTACTGATTCATTTCCAGTGACATTAATATAAGTTCTACTTTCCCTACCTGTTGTTTTTTCTCCCCCCATACCCGGCTTCATCCTTATTTGCATGCAAATCCATGATCAAATCAGCCACACATTTTCCTTTTCTGTTTACATCCCTGCAGATTGTCACGATTCTTCATTGTTTCTACTGTAATCCAACTCTGAGTACTTTTCAGCAAATTTCAATGTCATGCATCTCCCTAAGATTTCTAAATTGCTCATATCATTTGGGCTTAAAAGCATAGCTAGAAGAGAATTCAAACATTAGAAATAATTTCTTGACCATGAAAGAGATTTAGACTTAAACACCGAAACAGACCATGAGGGAAAAAAAAAAAAAGATACAAAATATCTACCTTTAGAAATCTTTTCAAATAGGATGAAAGACCACAACTCATATATGATTTAGGTGTAGGGATACCTAAGCAGAGGGATGCATTGAACGGCTTATTTACTCAAGGTCTAAGATCCTACAACATACTCATCTAACTACATGTCTCAAATTTTGCTAAGAAAACTTTAGATTCTTGTAGAATGATGATAAAACTCATTGAGAAAAAGCCAAGTCAAGATATTATACCAAATGACCCAATATTTTATTCAGTTTGAGTTCCTCTTGGGAAAAGCCAGAATTCGTAATTTAATAAGGCCTTTGAAGGGTGGAAGGGTGGAGGGGTGAGACAGACCTGTCTTCCTGCCTTTCCTTAAAGCCGGTGCCAGGCTGCCTCCAGAAAGGAGGAGGGGAATAATTAGAAAATTTATTGAGTCTGGAGCATTGTTCAACCAACTAGGTACAATCAACCGCTGTGGACATTAATTTTACTTTTGAGGACACGTAGCTAAAATGGAATTCTTTGAAGATCCGGGTAAGATTTCCTCACTGTTGGGGAACTAAATACATCCTAAATTTTTAAAATCCTGGCAAGCAGCTAATCATTTCTAATTAACTGACAATTGGTTGTGAGAGACTAACAAATAGGAACTTTGCCAGTTAAGAGAGAAACAGCATGCTGAGATGGGGATCATGGAGCTGGTGGGAGTCTGGTGGAGCCAAGAGAGAGGCAGAAGTGTGGGAAGTGGGCTCAAGGTAGCCAGGTTTCCAACAACAGCACACAGGCTGCTATTCTGTCCCTTCGATAATAAGGCAAGATAACATGTATAACTTCAGTGCTTTTAAATATTGCCATCGCCTTTCATTAATATCACTGTCACCTATAACTTTTCCTTGGAGAGCACGTCACAGGGAATGTTACATAAATAGGCAAATCCAAAGGGCTAAGAATTATCAAGGAAATTTAGGGGAAAGTCTCAAAAGAAGAAGGTATGCCATATCATTAATATTTGGTGAATGTGACATGTAATTTTTTAAATTCTAAGAAAAGCATCTTATGTTTTATTCCTTTTAATGTTAGTGACCTTGTACCGTATAGTGAGAGGCAGCACCGAGTATCAGAAAAACCCAAGGAAAAATAGAGGTCTTGAAATCAGGGAGACAAGAATCTGGATTCCAGCTCTGTCACTTCATAACTGTGTGACCCTGTGCAAGTCAGTTAACGTGTCTCATTTCTCTCATCTGTAAAATGGTTGTGATACTACAGTAAAAATTACTGTGAGGAATGTGTGTGTGTGTTAAAGCACACAGCACAGCAGCATATGGTTAACAATAACTGTTCATTTCCCTTAGGATCTCTTTCTACCCACTATCTCCTTCCTCTAGCCTCCTCAGGTTTCCTTAATCTCCCCTGTTTCCTTCATGTTCTCCTTCCCCAGCCAGTTCTCAGTTCTCTACAATAGTTATTACACACTGCTATATCTAAAATGGACAACCAACAAGGACCTACTGTATAGCACAGGGAACTGTGCTCAATATTATGTAACAACCATATATGGGAAAAGAATTTGAAAAAGAATAGATACATGTATATGTATAACTGAATCATTTTGCTGTACACCTGAACACTACATTGTTAATCAACTATACTCCAATATAAAGCAAAACGTTAAAAAAAATAGTTATTCTTCTCCTTTCCAACTGAAGCCTTACTTATGGTAAAATCCTAGCAATTATCAGTAATTATTGGGAGTGACTGCATACCTGGCAGATTAACAGGACTAGAAAGATTTCTAGGTGCTTAGGGTTTAAATGCCAAAAACGTAACAGCACACCATGGGTAATCAACGTGAGTACCTAAATACATCAAACATTACGCTAGATATTGGGGTTACAGAGATGAGGACTCAGACCCTGTCCTCAAAGAGTTCAGACTCTACTGGGGGAGACAGACGTAAAAACAAATAATTGTAGTAGAGTGTAAGAAGTACAAGAAGCGAGAAATGTGGGTATGCTAGTACACTGTTGGTGGGAATTAATTTGGTGCAGTCCCTATGGAAAACAGTATGGAGGTTCCTCAAAAAATTAAAAATAGAGTTACCGGGACTTCCCTGGTGGCGCAGTGGTTAAGAATCCTCCTGCTGGGCTTCCCTGGTGGCGCAGTGGTTGGGAGTCCGCCTGCCAATGCAGGGGACACGGGTTCGTGCCCGGGTCCGGGAAGATCCCACATACCGCGAAGCGGCTGGGCCCATGAGCCATGGCCGCTGAGCCTGCGTGTCCGGAGCCTGTGCTCCGCAACGGGAGAGGCCACAACAGTGAGAGGCCCGTGTATCTCAAAAAAAAAAAATCCTCCTGCCAATGCAGGGGACATGGGTTCGAGCCGTGGTCTGGGAAGATCCCACATGCCACAGAGCAACTAAGCCCATGCAACACAACTACTGAGCCTGCACTCTAGAGCCTGTGAGCCACAACTACTGAGTCCACGTGCCACAACTACTGAAGTCCGCGCGCCTAGAGCCCGTGCTCCGCAACAAGAGAAGCCACCACAATGAGAAGCCCGCACACCCCAACAAAGAGTAGCCCCTGCTTGCCGCAACTAGAGAAAACCCGTGGCACAGCAATGAAGACCCAATGCAGCCAAAAATAAATAACTAAAATATATTTTTAAAAAATAGAGTTACCATACAATCCAGCAATCCCACTCCTGGGTATATATCAAGAGGAAGCACTATTTCAAAAAGATACATGAACCCCAATGTTCATAACAGCACTATTTACAATAGCCAAGATATAGAAGCAACCCAAGCGCCCATCAACAAACAAATGGATAAAGAAAACGTGCCATACACACACACACACACACACACACACACACACACACACTGGAATACTACTTAGCCATAAAAAGAATGAAATAACGAAATTCTGCCATTTACAGCAATGTGGATGGATGTAGAGAATATCATGCTTAGTGAAATGTTAGACAGAGAAAGACAAATACTGTATGATATCACTTACATGTGGAATCTGAAAAAACAAAAAAACAAGCTCATAGATACAGAGAAGAGATTGGTGGTTGCCAGAGGCAGGGGCTGGAGGGTGAGTGAATGGGTGAAGGAAGTCAAAAGGTACAAACTTCCAGGTATAAAATAAATAAGTCATGGGGATACAATGTACAGCATGGCGACCATAGTTAATAATACTGTACTGCATAGTGGAAAGTTGCTGAGAGAGAAGATCTTAAAAGTTCTCATCACAGGAAAAAAATTCTGTAACCGTGTAGAGTGATGGATGTTAACTAGACTTATTGTGGTGATCACTGCACAATATATATAAATATGGGACATTATGTTGTACACCTGAAACTGCTACAGTGTTGTATGCCAATTATACTTCAATAAAAAGAAAGAGAGCGAGAGAGAGATGTATAAGTACAAAGCTGGCAAGGAGGATGGGGAAACCCAAACTGCTGTATTGTACTTATGTGGGGTTTGGGGGTGGGAGTACGATGGTAGTCAAGGAAGACCTCTCAGAAAAAGACACTCGTTCCAGTCCTAGCTATGCTCTTACACAAGCTGCATCACCTTGGCCAATTCAGTTCACCCCTTTGAGCCCCATTTTCCTTATCAGAAAAATGAAGGGACTCAACAATCTCCAATAGTCCTTGTGGCTTTAATGTTCTATAGCTTTTTACCAAGTAGGAAAATGAAGGGAAAATAACTCTGAATTCCATATTTATTTCTTCTTTTTTCCCCTGTTTCTTCTTATCCATTCATTTTCCCTTGCAGCCAGCTAGTCATTTCTAGTAGCTTTGTTTTTGACTCTCTTCTATCATGATGGTGTTGTGTTTATGGACTTGATATCATGGCTGCAAAAGAAAGTTCCCTAGTATGAAGGGATCAGTTTCTTCCTTGTTCCTTGTAAAATAAGATGATAGGTTGAGTTCTGAGAAATGATTTTAAATTTTAACTCCACGGATTCTTTTACATATCAGGACTTCAAAAACTATCTTAGTAACTTAACATTGACCCTCGCAAAAGATCCACCTCCACACCCATTTAACAAACATTTATTAAGGCTTTCTCTGCGTCAGGCTTTAGGCTGGGGGCTATGGGAGATGCAGAAATGATTAAGATATGGGCCTAGTTGTCAGGGAGTTTATGATTTATTTAGCGGCTGTGGCACTGAGCCCAGTGCTATATAAAACATATTAGCAAGGCAATCTTTGTTCTGTCACAACTGGAGCCATGAGTCCTCAACATGTACATGTGGTTTTGACTAGCAGTTGTGCATTCAGTAGGCGTTGAAAGCCACATGTCAAAAATTGAGCTGCTTAAAAAAAAAGTTCAACCCCATTAGGAATCAAAGAAATTTAAGTTAAAACAATGAAATTCCATCATTCTCCCAGCAAGTTGGCAAAGATGTAAAAAGATAAAATGCAATGATGACAGTGTGGTGCGATGGGTACTTACACAGTTAGTGGAAATGGTAAATAAACTCTAGTGCACAACCACACAGGTGAATTCTATACCGCCATTAAAAATAAAGTTTTTAAGAATATGTAATGGGGCTTCCCTGGTGGCGCAGTGGTGGAGAGTCCGCCTGCCGATGCAGGGGACACGGGTTCGTGCCCCGGTCTGGGAAGATCCCACATGCCGCGGAGCGGCTAGGCCCGTGAGCCATGGCCGCTGAGCCTGCGCGTCCGGAGCCTGTGCTCCGCAACGGGAGAGGCCGCAACAGGGGAGGCCCGCGTACCACAAAAAAAAAAAAAAAAAAAAAAAAAAAAGAATATGTAATGACATGGTAAATACTCATGATGAAATAATAAGAGAAAATAGCAGGTATCAAACTGAATATAAGCTTAATCACATTTTGTTAAAGCAATATATTTTTCTTTGTGCATGCAGAGAGATAAAAGACCGAAAACAATATACCAGAATGTTAACAGTAATTATTACTGGATAGTGTGATTACAGGTGATTTTACTGTTCTTTTTAATGTCTCCCTAAATTTCCCAAATTTTCTGCAACAGTACTATTGCTTTCTAGTAATAAAAAGGTATTATAATGCATATAAAAAGGAAAAAATACACTAAAATGTTAAGAGCAATTTTCTTCGGATAGCAGGGTGATGGTATGGGTTTTATGCTCTTCATGTTTTCTGTATTTTAAAACATTTTCTAGAGTGAACATGTACTAACTTTATAGGGATAAAACTCACTTTGGAAAAACTAGATTGTCAGATGAATTAGCAAAGACAGAATGAATAAGCATATATTATTTAAATGAGTCCATTCTACTGCCAATACTTTTAGGCTCTGTCTCCACTGACTCTGGTTTGGGGCAGTCGCTTAACTTGTGCGTGTTTTAGGAAATCAATAATTACTGCATGCTTCAAAGGGATTCTGTGATGGTGAGTGTGATACCATTGGTGAAATGCTTTGAACTCAGGAAAGAAAGCTATACAGCAAGTAGTAATGGACATTTTAATTCTCTAACAGTGTAACGTTTGTGTTTAGATTGTCTTCAGCAATTTCACCCACTCTCATTTCTTCATCTTTGTGCAGACTGACTCCCAAATCTCTGTCTACCACTCTCCACCCCACACAAGACATTTCTTTTCCCTAAATCCCCCTTCTTCTGTCCTATTCTTGTTGTCTGGCTCGTTTTTCCTACCTCTCTTGCTTGCACCCACAAATATTGTCACAGCAAGTTAAATTGATTATGAATGAATCATGAACTTGATTAACCAGTTTCTCTTGAATCAATGTAAGTCTGTGTAATTAACTTGGATATTATGTTAAAATTACTGTTCTTTGGCTCCTGCTAGGTATAGCTATCTACAGAAATTTTATATGTCAGAAAACATTCAGATATGAATATAATCACCCCTTTCAAACTACGAGTTCAGCCCCAAAAGCTATGAGTTCAAGACTCCTTGCCTCAGAGTCAGGGGAGCTGGGTTCTGTTTGGCCTCACCACCAACCCACAGTGTGGCCTTAGGTAAGTCACGCCTCCTTTCTGGGCCTGTCTCCTCACCTCAAGGATGAAAGGAGCTGTCTGGATTTTCTGAAAGGCCCAGATGATAGAGATGAAATGGGGACGTACCGCTGTACAAACGAGCTGCCCTCACCTAGAACAGCACAAGGCGCAAACCAGGGGCTCAATGCGCGACATCATAATCGGGATGACACACCACAGCACAGGAGCCCGTATCACAAGCCAGCAAATAACCCTTTACTGGCAAGTACGGTCCACTAAGCCCTTTGGCAATTATTCCTGAACAATAAAGCTGTCAGCCCTTGTTTTAAAAAGTACTTATAGATAAAGGGATAAAAGGGGGGAAAGGGAGCTAGTCTTGTTATAAGAGTGAGGGAGCAAAGCTGAGGAAATACTGTAGTCTGCCAGACGGTATTCTGAGATAGTCTGGTAAATGTGAGATCAGATTGTTATCAAGATGAATGGATATCTGGGTCCAGTGAGCACGTCACAGGCATGGAGTCTAATAAGTGAAACAGTGGGCAATTGAGGAAAGTGGGCTGCTGAGGTGGTGCCCTGCCGTTATCCAGAGAAAATTCGCAACAATCACTGATGTTCCCTGCACCCATCTTGCCTTAATACCCCCTTCTGCCATCACCCTTAGGGCCGCTGCTAGCACACTGTGTGCCTCTGTGCAAAGCAACAAAAGACTCCCCTCTGGCACAAAAGGCGCCCCTCTGGTCCATCCAGCTGCAAAAGGGATGGAGGGACTGCAAATGGTGCCCTATTTGGGCAGACGCCCCCAAAGAAAGCATTGGTTGGCAACCAGTACCGTGGCTGGATCTCAGCTCCCACATGAGGTACCTCCTCAAGCTGGCATCTACCATACTCTGGGATCCCCACCCCCCAATTCCCCGCCCCCATTCCAGCATTAGTCCAGGCCACGTTAATTCCTGACTAACTGCTACCCATTCACCCGCCTGGCCTCCGCCACTGCTCCAATTATACTGGGCACTACTGTCACTTCTCACTGTGCTTTGGACTGGGACCAGATTCATCCCTGAGTGAATGAAAATTAAAGATTTTAGTCAGTATCTTAATGAAAAGGGTATCATTTTAGAATATGGAAACCTGAATGAGTCTCAGTGGTGGTGTCATGAACTACTCCTTGGAAAATAAGTCTTTTGGTCTAATAACTTTAGGAACTCCTATATACTGTATCTCTTGGAAATTAAAATCACACATTAGTAAATAAGGCTCTGTTTCACCCACCATTTCTCAAACTTACTAACCATGGAAACTTACTGAGAAGCCTTCATCTTCTGTCCATTCCAGGCTTCATTTTCAGGACACTTCCCGAGAACACAGGCCTTCTGCTCTCCTTGGCCAGGCTTCCTGGAGAGGAAAGGATTTCTGGTGGCAGAGCTACTGGGGCCTAAGGCAGGGGTTCCTGGAGAGCAACAGTTCCAGACTGGAATTCCCGGGCTCAGTGTGTCCCTCAGGATGCCCAGGCATGCGCCTAGGTGACAGAAAGCTATTATCGAGGAATGTGGCTCTGCCAGGGACCCCAGAGCCCTGTTTGGGTGTGTGTGGGTGGAGATGAAGGGGAAACCATCTCTGGCTGCTTCAGATCGTGATGACTGACTTTAGAAAACAAGGTCTGAGGCTTGGGAGAGAGAGAGTACATGTCTGTGCAAGTGTCAGGTTCCTGACAAAATGAAAATTTCAACAGAGATTTACAGACACCCTCCCCACCCATCATACATATCTATGTCAAGATTTTGAGTTTGCAAAGCACTACTGGCATTTTCTCACTGGACACTTGACAATCCTCTGAATTAAAAAAAGGAAATAAATTCCTAGTATAAATGTGAATCATTGAGACTTTCATCCATATGCTATTCTAGTGAATAATTTAAATCCTCGTAACAAACCTGTGAGGGTAAGCGCCATTATTATCCCCCTTCTTTCCACACTCCGAAACTGAGGCTCGGAGTGCTTACTTTATAACAGTCACTGGGACAGGTGTTGGGAAAAAAAGGAGAATCGGGCAGACATAGTCCTTTTCTGAAAAAATTCACAGCCTAATGAGGGAGACCAGCAGATAAGCAGCGCTCAGAACACTGTGAATACTACCATGACAGTTAAAAATCATGATAATGGCTAGCATTTAATGAGTGTTTACTACATGCTAGGTTCCGTGCTAAGTGCTTTGTGTATATTATCTTATTTAATCCTGACAACATTCCTAGGAAAAAAGTTCTATCATTATTCCCATCCTAAAAATGAGGAGAGGGCTTCCCTGGTGGCGCAGTGGTTGAGAGTCCGCCTGCCGATGCAGGGGACACGGGTTCGTGCCCCGGTCCGGGAAGATCCCACATGCCGCAGAGCGGCTGGGCCTGTGACCCATGGCCGCTAAGCCTGCATGTCCGGAGCCTGTGCTCCGCAACGGGAGAGGCCACAACAGCGAGAGGCCCGCGTACCACAAAAAAATAAATAAATAAAATAATTAAATAAAAATGAGGAGACTAGGCCTGAGAAAGATGAACTGACTATTCCAGAGTTGACCAGCTAGGAAAGAATATGTCCAGAATTCTAACTCAAATTGGTTTGACAATAGATGTGCTGATAACTACGAAGTTAATTTTAGAGGGTCCTATGGACTCAACACTGAGAGCATCTTAAACTGCATATTCCAGCACACATAGTAAATCTTCTTTTTAAAACGTTAATTGGATCCTTCTATATATTTCAAAATGATCACCACGATAAATCTAGTTATGATATGTCACCATACAGAGATATTACTTAATTATCAACTATATTTTCCACACTGTATATTTCACCCCTGTGACTCATTTAATTTGGAACTAGAAGTTTGTACCTCTTAACCTCCCTTGCCTATTTCTTTACCTCCCCTCCCCACCTCCCGCCCCGCCGGCAACCACTGTTTGTCTTTGTATCTATGACTTTGTTTCTGTTTCGTTATGTTTGTTCATTTGTTTTGGTTTTTGGATTCCACATATAAGTGAAATCATATGGTATTTGTCTTTCTTTTCTGACTTATTTCACTGAGCTTAATACCCTTTAGGTCCATCCAGGTTGTCACAAATGGCAAGATTTCATTCCTTTTTATGGCTAATATTGCATTGCATATGTATACCACATTTCCTTTATCCATTCATCTACTGATGGGCACTTAGGTTGCTTCTATATCTTGGCTATTGTAAATAGTGATGCAATGAACACAGAATCACTATGTTCTGTAACAGGAACTAACATAGTGTTTGTTTGATACTTCAAAAATAAACAAACTCGGAAAAAAGAGATGAGATTTGTGGTTACCAGACGTGAGGGGTGAGGGAAGGGGAACTGGATGAAAGTGGTCAAAAGGTACAAACTTCCAGGGCTTCCCTGGTGGCACAGTGGTTGAGAGTCCGCCTGCCGATGCAGGGGATGCAGGTTCGTGCCCCAGTCCGGGGAGATCCCACATGCCGCGGAGCGGCTGGGTCCGTGAGCCATGGCTGCTGAGCCTGCGTGTCCGGAGCCTGTGCTCCGCAACGGGAGAGGTCACAACAGTGAGAGGCCCGCGTACCGCAAAAAAAAAAAAAAAGGTACAAACTTCCAGGTATAAGATAAATAAGTACGAAGGATGTAATGTACAGCATGATCAATAGAATTAACACTGCTGTATGTTATATATGAAAGTTGTTAAAAGAGGAAATCGTAAGAGTTCACAAGAAAAAAAATCAATAGTTGATGTAAAGCAACAAATATTATTGGCAAACAATAACGAAAAGAGGAAGAGAATGGCTTAGCAGGGATGGGATGCTTCCAAAAACTAAATTCTGACAGCATGCTCATATGTATATTATCTCAACAGGAAAGAAAAGAGAGGGGCTTTACTTGTCACATGACTCTATATTTGATTATCACAAGAAAAAATTTTTCTTCTATTTCTTTAATTTTGTATCTATATGAGACGATGGATGTTCACTAAACTTATCGTGGTCATCATTTCATGACGTATGTAAGTCACATCATTATGCTGTACACTTTAAACCTATACGGTGAAAAACATCAATTATATCTCAATAAAACTGGAAGAAAATATGTTGATTGGAATATTCATTTTAACCCAGATGGGATGAGGCTTTATTTATATAGCCACAAAACTGCAGGGGCTTAAATTTTTATTTCTAGATAATCTCATAAGAGTAAATGACTAATCTGCATCTAGTCTGGTTACCCTTAACTTGGGGTAACCTGGGGCTGCTGGGCTCTCAAAAACAGACAGAGGATCTATGACTTAATTTAATTTAAATTTAAATCCAAGAATGAAACCTACTTAGGCATATCCGAAATCTGGATCCTAAGAGCTGAAATCTGGCCAGTTACTATGTAAAGCGTCAACTTTGAGTTCTTGTTTCTATAAGATTAACAACCCCAAAGTTCAATTAGCTAAAGTATGTCTTCTGTGCTAGTGTAAATGGGGACTGGATCATGGATGATACTGAATATATTTGGAGATGCTTAGAGAAACTGAAGGGGGAAAGCCCCGATTTATATAAGGGTAGTTTTCAGCTCCTTAAACCAAACTCATAAATTAGTCTGACATGCGACTATAAACTTGCATTTCCTCTTTACTGGCTACAGTCTTAGTATATTGGGAAAGGGGGGATTTCTTTGCCATTCAGTAACTGAGCGGTTTTACTTTCCACTCTACCTTTGAAGAATGGAACACTTATTTAATAAGTCGCAACTATCTTCCTGTCTAATCAACATATGCCAAAAAAATCATTTGCCAGGCTCCTCCCACTGTACAAATAACAATAATCCCTAGATGACAGCACAAAGATGTATCAACATGTAGTTAATGTCCAACCAATAGACCATATAGCAAAAGTAAAACAGGCAACTCTCACCTTTATAAGGTGCCAAGTCATAAATTACAGCCGTCTCACTTCCGGTCCATATTAATCACAGAAGGGACAGAAGCTATGCTACTGCCTCCCAGGCCTCCACATATGGCTGTGCCTTACACAACTTTAGAGGGTGCCTTGCACACGGACTATGATGTTTATGTGCAGGGAATAACCTGCACAATTGTGTACAGCAGCCTACTATCTTTCCCCACCTCCACCCCCAGTTACCCCAAAACATGGTTTGGGCAGTTTTGATTTTCACATACTGGAGATGCTTTTGTTCACACAACCTCTTGGCACTGAACACTGGCTCTGCTTAGCAGCACTAGGAAAGCACAAGAGATACCCACTCAGTTCTTAGCACTGCTCTTCTCATGTTGATTCTAAGAACATTCAGCAACATTTTCATTCTTTATTAGACATTAATGAAAACAATAAGCAAAGCTGGGTCAATAGTAATTGATCTCATGTAGAAACTGACAGCCAGTCATTTATTTCTGATAAGTCCCTAGAAATAGCAAATAAAACATCTGTGCAATAACCCCTTGTCAATAGAATAGCCATAAATCTGGGTCTCAATACTCTGACCAATGCTCTAAGGAAAAAAATATTTTAAGCATGGTAAGAGAATTTTGAAGAATGATGTCATCTCTCTCTCTCTCTCTCTCTCTCTCTCTCTCTCTAAGTAAGAATGAACATTTTGATAGTCTTCAGTTTCTTTTTGGTTCCACTGGGCCACAGGAATAATTTTAAATTGTATTTCTGGCAGGCAGGAAATAAATGGATGCAAACATCTCCTATTCAGGGATAGAGTTAGCAGGCAGAGAAGGGGGTCACCCAAGTGTTGGAATTTGAAGAGTGCTGAGAAGGCCACACAACGAATAAATGCTATCATTTATGTTTCATCACACTGTATTAAGAGCAGCGTGCAACCACCAACCAGTATCAACACACACACACACACACACACACCCCTAGTTAACATGAAAACATTCCTAAGAGAGATAACACATTAAGCCTCTTTGATTACTGGCACATTTCCCTTCCCACAGACAGTATCTGGAAGAAAAGGAATACCCAGCTAACTTTAAGTAGAGGGAGAATAGCATAGGGCAATAGATTCAAAACCTTGAACACAGGGTATTTTCTAGAAAGAGTGCAACAGGGTACTGGTGTTGGGGTTGGAGGAATAAGGACAGTTGGGGTAGTATTTTATTTTTATTTTATTTTATTTTTTTTGCAGTACGCGGACCTCTCACTGCTGTGGCCTCTCCCGTTGCGGAGCACAGGCTCCAGACGCGCAGGCTCAGCGGCCATGGCTCACGGGCCTAGCCGCTCCGCGGCATGTGGGATCTTCCCGGACCGGGGCACGAACCCGTGTCCCCTGCATCGGCAGGCGGACTCTCAACCACTGCGCCACCAGGGAAGCCCTGGGGTAGTATTTTAAAGGCATCGGATACTGGGCACCTTAGCAGGGGAAAGGAGAAGAAGGGATGAAAGTTGAAGAAAAGGTTAAAGGGAATGAAACCCAAATTGCACTCACTTCACGGTTTTGACTAAAACTTTTCCTGATCCCATTTCACAGGGATTGACTCCGAAGAAGTTTCCCATAATAGAATTAGGAAAGTAGGCTATTATTTGGTATGTGTTCCTGGAAGGCTCGCATTAACCGACAGTAGCTCCTGGGAATTTATACCAAAGTTGTTCTCCAGCTGTTGGCATATCATGATGGTGGGTAGATACAAACAGCTGCAACTCCCATCGCCTCTCATTTCCACCTGGCCCTGATCACTGTTCAACCCCATCCCTAATCTCTGTGAACAGGCAACGCTCACATCTCCGGCAGCCTTGTCTACTCTGAACCCAAGTGTAACTGACAGATTGGCTATGATGCCCAATTTAAAAATATTTTTTCTTGCGAATACAATTCTGAAGTTTTGGTGAAAATTTATGGGGAAATGTGTTACAATTTCCCAACATTTGATTTGACTTTTTTGTTGAACATTTTTATTCACGAAGCCAGAAAGTTTCTGATTCAAATATAAGTGTGAAACACAGCTCTCAAACTGTGAATGAAATGAAACTAAAATAACTAATGTTGATCTGGGGGTCTTCTTTCATTCTGAATGTCCCTGCATTTAAATAGCCTATGGAAACATACCTGGTGTTTTACACAGATTACAACTTGCCAATGGGTAATAGGATGTCCTTAATATTCTTGAATTGAAAATGTGATGTGGGCACAACAAACTCACTCCTAGACACAAGTACTTTAAATGTGGTATTGTTTTCTGCTTTTTAATTTAACATGTCCAGCTGTTGCCCTATTTACAAGTTATCTTCCTTTGATAAAATTCAATTACAGTTATCTGTGGGATGTCTTTTTATCTATATACCCCACAAAATGAAGATATTTTAATATTAATGTTTTCTCCCTCTATAAGTTAAAAAGTCAAACCTATCACGGAAACCATAAATTCTAAAAGGGATAACATTACACTGTGTGATCTTCGTACTGAGAAGCAATAAGGGTCATTCTCATTTTTTTACATATCAGCCAACAAAACAATGTAATTAAAGTTACAGTGTTACAGATGGTATTTTGCAAAATACTTTTGCCATTTTTCACAAAATAGATGCATATAAATGCTGTCATTTCATGCTGGAAAGTCACAAGCAATCCTCTCTACGGAGTGCCTGCTCTATAATGAGCTGGGTATGTTACTGAATCAAGCAGGAGGGAAGAAAGGACAAGAAGCATTTCACACAGGAAAAAGCACTCATAGAAGGAGAAAGCAGTCTGGGTTTTGGTTGTTGCAACAAAAACCTATATAAAGTTTGCTTACTTTAAAATGCACAGGCAGATGTAAATCAGTTGATTCTGTTGTCTCAGTAAAATGGAGTGCCTTTTTCATCTTTTCTTACATGTGGTAATTGGTAAGCAACCAACATGATAGTTACAAAAATATGAAGCCCACATCTAAGTAAGCCCTGACACCATTTTGACATTAAATCTTCAGCACAATTACCAGGGCCAGGCAGTTCACTGCATTGTACAATAACAAACTCAACCAAACCACTTCACACGGGCCTGGGACGGTGGGCCTTACTGGTTTTAGTTAGACAGTGCTGCGGGGATGTCTGAGGGCATTTTAGATCCACTTATGTAGCTCTGTAAAGTAAATATTACTTGTCATGCAAATTTCTAGTTTTAAGAAGTAGCCGGCTACTGAGATTACTAAGGTATATAGACAATTTAAATATGAAAAACTGGAATAAAAACAGACCACTGTATGTAGTATTTCCAGACACAATCATCTGAAGTTATTTTTCTGCCTTCCTCTATGTGAGCAATAAGAGGAAGAAAATGATACTTAAATCGAAAGAAACTAAAGAGAAATGACATCATGTTCCATTAACCAAAATCAATACCTTATATATGCAAATACAAGTTTCAACAGGGTATCCATATGCAAATTGTAAATATGAAGCAGCATTCCTTTTAATGCACAATTGAGCATTAGGTCGCTATTTATTTAGGAGATTTTCAGTAAATTGCACGCTTTAATCTCTGTGTTATGGGAAATGGTCCTTTCACCTCCTTCAGAAGTTACCTATGGCAGCTATTAACGCCCACAAGCAAGGCAGTGACCCTGGCAGTGCATAATTCCACAGTGCATATTTAATTTTGAAGGTGAAAAACGAGACATACTCCCCTCATAAGACTTATTTTTATGACTCTCCTAATTCTTTGAAATTTATTATTTTCACTAAAAGCACCCAGAAGGTAATTGAAATAGATTTTCCAGATACATTTCTAGATTATCTTAACCTACAGTAACATGTTAACTCATTCATAATATTCTTAGCAAATACAGGAAATGGAATTTCCCCAATTAAAAAAAAAAGGCCCGACTAACCTGCTACTTCAGTGTTCTTCAAAAAAACTAAAGTCATTTTCAAAGAACTTCTGTGTTTTTTTGGAGATCAAGCCCCAAAACCTCTCTAGTCAGTCATCAGAACTAGAAAAGGGAACAGGTAAATAAGAGATGGAAGTGGCCCTCTGGGGTCGAAGCTACTAAGGAAAGAACCAATCATTCTCTCTCAGGCTCCGAGGCTAGGCATTTAGTGCCTGAATAAGATCATTTACTCTAAGATTCTCTTGTGACTTGAAATGGCTGAGTAACTCCCAGGAAGGAGTTTGTTACCGTCACTGTCAGGTCTGGCAATGAGTCTTCACTGAATCAGATACTGAATTACTAGGCTCCCGGGCCCAGAAAATAAATGGCTGAAGGAAAATTGATAATAGTTTTCAGAGCAAAGAGAAAGTTAGCTAAAATTGCAACTGAGGAAATGAGAAAAACACATGAACAAGTCACCGCAAGCACAGAACTGAATGAAGCCTAAAGAAACACAGGTAGAATAGTCTTTGGTGTCTGGTCTTCCCGCCTAGATAGGCAGCTCCTGGAGAGCAGGGCTCCATCTCGAAAATCTCGTCTATCCCCATAGCGGTAGTGCTCAAAAAATACTTGCAGAATCATTGGGAGAAATGGCATGCTGTAGCCCACATTCACTTGTTCAATCAGTCAAAATTTAACAAACAGTCACCCTGGGCAAGACACTGGGGCAGATGCTGTGCTGTGGGAGAGAGAAAGAGAAAGTCATCACATCTCCCCTCAAGGAGCTCAGAGTCTAACTGGGGAGATAAGATGTTTACAATTAGCTGCTAAAGTACCAAATAATAACAACAACAAATACAAGATGCTAAATAATAGGTTCCTTTAAAGGGATACACATAAAGTCTAGAGCAAGGGAAGATGAGTTCCAGCTGGAGGAAAAAGACAAGACCTCATAAGAAGGTGCTGTTTGAAAAGGGCACCCACCCTCTCTTGGGCCCTTTCTGGAGTCTTTCTCATCGACCTTCATTCACTTTCTTTTCAATAGGCCCTAGGTGCTGGCCCGCTGCCTCCACTCCTCTGCTGCCAACACTTATTCTTTGACTCAGGTTTTCTCTTGGGCTCATGGCCAAGCAGAACACAGCTATATAGTTTCCCCATCTGTATCCACTTAAGCCCAGAAACCCTTTTGAGGTTTTGTAAAGGGTTTTACAGCTAATAACTATAGGGGAACAGACAAGTTTTAATAACACACACGGAGAAGTTCTAAAAAACCAAAAAAGCCTCCAGAAACAACTATCACAGATCTTAAGTGGAATGGAGATGAGACTAGGCCTGATTTCCCTAGTTCCTTTCACTGATCTCAAGGCTTCTTCCGGTATTCAGCACTACCCACATTTCTTCGCCCCTGTTCCCATCCTTTTCTTTCACACAGTTAAAACTTGAAGAGGAAATGTAATGGTAGAAAACTGGGTGTCTCTAGAGGTAAACATGACAGTCCTCTGCGTCTCAGAAAATATGAGCTAGATTTAATAGCTTCTGTGCTGCTCATAAGAATAGTCATCTTACATCAGATGCATGGTGCCTAGGAAGAACTAATGAGTTTTAGAAGGAATGCCTTGCAAAATCAACCTTCGTAAGTAAAAGTAAATGTCACAATTATAACTTCATTCGAAGTGCACACAGAATCTAGTGCTAACAGATGTTTTCATGCGTCTTTCTTTAGGTTCTACATTAAGTCACACCTGTTGGGGTTCACTGAACACAAGCAACTGTAAGCATGATGGGAAAGAATACTGACACAAACCATGGCAACACAAACACATTTCAAGCTTGAATAGCCCAGCCTGCTTTAATAACTAACGAGCTCAGAATAGTAACGTGAACTTTCCAAGGGGTGGAGAAGGAGAGTAACTTTTTTTTTTTTTGGTTCTAAGAGTCCTGGGCGACTACAGAAATCACCGCTTTATGTTTCATATGGCTTCAATGAATTTTCACACATGGAAATTCAACTCTGATTTTTTTTTAGTGATGACGTACCAATCATCACTCTAACAGCAATAAGTTAGGGGGTGGAGGGGATCCTCTTTTTTTCCAAGCCACATTTGGAAGTACAATTAATTTCACTTATTTCAAAAGGAATGCATGGTTGGAAAATGTATGATTGAAGTAATCACTTTTCTTTTTCCAAATATCCAATGCTCTTGGTAGTTCCCCAAAAGTCCTCACTGTGTGACTCTATCGTCAATTTGCCAACTCCCAAATCATTTCCTTTCTCTGCTCCCATTCTTAATTTCATGACTTTCTCCAGTAAAACTTGAAATTTTGCCATTTTGACGGTATAAATTCAAAATATAGCTTAACCTTAGCTGAGTCCTGGTTGATGTTAAGCAAGTCTTTTATTTATATCTTGTGGAGTACCCGGCATTTTCCAGGACAGCCAGTCTAAGCCTTTCCCGTTTTCCACTCTTCCCGTTTCCCAAGCCCCAAACCCAATCCTGTCCTCTTTACTTCTAGCAAATGACACTCCTCCTTTACTGGATAAAATTGAAGATATTAGACATGAGTTCCTATGATGTCCTGCCTCTCTGTCTTAACACTTGCCGTCTCTTCACCAATCTTTTCTCTTTCCCTCCTGTCTCAAGATACCACACTCTCCGGCCCTCCACTCCCAAATACACTAAAAGAGGAATCAACACTGACTTCTCAACTCCAATTAATGTGGCTTTCATGCCTACCATTCGAATGAAATTTGGTTCTCAAATGTCACCTACGACTTCACAGTTGCGAAACATGATGGCTACTTCTAATCTCCATCCTTTTGTACTTCTCTGTAGTATTTGACACTGCTCCTGCCTCAGCCTCTCTGCCTTCTATGCTAACATACTCGCAAGGTTTTCATTCGGATTCTTTGGCCATTCCTTTGCTGGTCCTTTTCTAAAAGCTCTTCTTTGGCAAACTTTCCAACTTTTGTGATTTCAATTACGATGCCTTATATAGGTAACTCTTAGATTTCTCTGTAAGTCTCAACTTCTCTCCAGAGCTCTATGTCTATATTTCCGTCTCCCTCTTGGACACCTCCCCATAGGGGGCGGTCACCCATAGAGCAAACTCAACATTACTAAAGTCATCATCTTCCCTCCTGGAGTGACTGCCCCACAATCTTCATTGCTTCAGCTGACCTCCCCGTTTCTACTCATGGCATCACCATGCTAGTTCCCACTTACTAATAGCTGTGAAAGTAAAAAATCTTTCATTCCTTCCTCTCACTCATCCTTATCCATCTAGTCATCAAGGCTTATCAGTTCTCTCTTCCTCAGTGTTTCTCACACCCATCTCCAGCTTTTCTCTATCTCCACCGCTACTGCCCAAGTTAAGATCTTCATCATCTGTCACCTCCAATGCAAGGGACATTGTGCTCAGTGCTTTACACAGCACAGCTCACATAGCAAGTGCACAATAAATCTTTGTTTGACACGCCATCCTTTTCCTACACATGATGCCAAGCAACTATTAACAACCATCACCACGAACTGCCACTCCCAAAAGAATTTCCTTTTAAACAATGAAAACCTTGAATAAAAAAATCCAGGCGAGGGCTTCCCTGGTGGTGCAGTGGTTGAGAGTCCTCCTGACGATGCTAGGGAACATGGGTTCGTGCCCCGGTCCGGGAGGACCCCATATGCCGCGGAGCGGCTGGGCCCGTGAGCCATGGCCGCTGAGCCTGCGCGTCCGGAGCCTGTGCTCCGCAACGGGAGAAGCCGCAACAGTGAGAGGCCCGCACACCGCCAAAAAAAAAAAAAAAAAAAAAATCCAGGCGAGAATTTTTAACCACATATTAAGTAAGATGAAAGAAGTGATTAGGTGGTATAAAGGGGCAGTTCACTATCCTTGAGCAGTGCAAATGTACAGTACACATTAAGCAGAATCATGTTACCTCACATCGAGAAAGATACCCATACAATAGTGAAAATGGGGCCGATATATTTAGTCCCTTCCAAAGGGAGCAACAAGGATGCCAAACAGGATATTGTCCCTTAAACTGGTTTCAACCCTGTTTAATATCCAAAGAACTTGAAGATGATGACAGGTTACCTTTTACATTAACTGTCTCCAGGCGCATCATAAACATGTTCTCAAACACTTTTCAGAAACATGACAGGAAGAAAAAGTGCAATTTTCTGTCTCAAGTACCCATGAACCTCATGTATTTTTTTGTCTGAGTTTCAGACATTCTCCTTGGTATATAAATGTCAAGGGGATGTTAAAGGATGCGAATGTAGCTTCTCACAGAAAAAAAACTAGTTGTGTATGGCTACCTAACTGCCTCTGTGGGCATCTTGATGTCACTAAAACATTTAATATCATCAGTTAAAGACACATTCCTGGTTTTGTTAGTATAATTCATGGTCCTTTAGAGCTCAACACTATTCATGTGATAAGGAGTGCTAAAGTGGAGGTGAAGAGAAAGCAGCTAAAAAACTAGAATGATTTCTCCTTCCTCCCAATTGTCTTTTCCTTGTTCCTATACTGCTTTGGGCTTTTGATGGGACCTTGAGAGGGATGGGGATGGAGGGAAATAGAGATGAGAAGAGAAGAAGAAACGAAGATACAGATGGTGTTTCTAAGTTTTCACAACTCAAGTGAGCCTGGCTACTTCAACGGATCATTTGCCTTCTGGCTTCAAAGTCAGCCTCTCTTTTTCCTTCAGTTCTATTTTGCTGTATGGGTTTAACTATTGTTCAAGAAATTTTGGGTAGGAACGGCGTCAATGTTTGAAGAAACTTGCCTGACATAAAAGCCCAGTGGCTAGGGCATTTACCTCACTTTGTGTCCCCAAATCACAGATGTGAAAGCCATCCCTTTTAAATGACAACTGCCTCCCTCACTTAGTGACAACTGCCAAGGTGGCTAACATGTTTAAAAGGCACCCACAGAGAGATCTTAAAAGTTTTTCCTTTCCTTTATATTTCCTGGTAAAGACTGTCTTCCTGAAATAGGAACTGTGCAGTACCTAATAAAAAGCTTGAATTTGCTAAGAAGTTTTTATACCCTCATAAAGTAGCCCTAGTGAAAGTCATCTGACTGGCAGGAATTGTACAGGTAACAGACGGCTGGAACCTCAACCATGTAGTCTTCTCAACTTTGGTTAATGGGCCCTAGCGGGCTGCCATCCCAGAAGTTTACTACAAAAGTAAAATGCAAGACTAATGAATTTTAAAATGATGCCAGGCATAAACACTACTCTTTGGCATTCTTTTGCCATTGAACAAATATCACAGAGAACTCTGCAGATTCCCAGGTACACAAGCCAATACAAAGTACAGAAAATACTATGCCAGGCCCAATGTGTATATTCCCCCCACAAAAAATCCAAAGAATGTTGCTGGGATGTCAGCCATCCACAAAGCATTAAAATGCACAAAATGGTGCCGGGGTATAAGCAAGAGGCTTTTTCACCTGGGTTGCAACATACCATTCTGGACTCCCTGGTGACGAGACAGAATAAAGCTTGAGAAAGTTGGCTGATATCTTCAGGGGGTGCTATATGAAGGCAGATTACAGACCTCAGGCACTTCAGTCAAAATAGATTGAGGTTGAGAAGGGATGTAATCAGTCTGTCAAATAATGGATATTGATGAGGTGAAGTGAACTCATTTGCCAAATCCTAATGCAGTAGAGATAAAGAAGACTTTTGAAAGTAAACAAAGTTAAGCTTGAAACAGATTAAAATGGGTGATGGCGTGGGAAGAAGCTGGTTTAAGTATATGGAATGCATTACATTATTCAAACCTAGAGGTTCTAATGACTGAAAGTACATAGTTTCCCCAGAATTGAGTTAGACACATCCATAAGATTTAAATCCACAATGGCTTATTGAATTACAAAACAGACGCTGATCTTCAGAAGCAGACTCCTGGAAAGCACAGAAATGATCCCGTTCCAACTATGATACCTAAGAAGAGTTCCCAAGGTTTACCAGGGATCTAATTTGTACCCCCAAATCACTAAATCACAATGACATTTTTATGGACATGTCCTTCTTGTTAAGGAACATGATTATTCTCTATTGTTTTTTCTAGAATAATTTTACAATCCTCCTAATTCCATGTTCTATAGCCATCTGCCCCCACCCCCCAATCTTTTGCAATTGCATTTTGGGAGTGCATAAACCATCTATTTTTTTTAAATCTCAGAGACAGCTTTTTTTGTTTGGTTTGACCAACAACTACTTGAGCATTAAATGTCTTTGTATCTTAGTTTTGCTTCAACTCCTTTATTTCATACAATCTTTTAAAGATTTGTTTATGTCGTTGAACTCTAATCCTTCCATTTTATGCTTATATTTCTTTCCCTATAGTTCCCTTTACACAACTATCTTACTTTTCCTTTTTAAGTCCTCTGATTGTGATCCCTTCCATATTTGTTGAGAACAAACTAAGAGGAAATAGCTGTAAGCCACAGAGTAAAATATTTCAGTTAGACATATCAGTTAGACTTAGAATGATACTATGTAAGTAATATGTTGGCGATGTTTTTGTTCTCTACCCAGCATGGAGCAGTTGCAGTAAATTAGGCCAGCCTCGCAGCAGCTCAAGTCAGACCTCTACAGTAAGACTTCATGATTTAGCTTGAAAGTGAATTTCAAAAACAGACTCACTCATAGTCAAATGTAAGTATAAACAGACTTTCCAAGTCACATATAAATGAGTTATTCATCATCTACCATTTGCAATTGCCCCTACCTCTGGTTCCCTGCCATTAATTAAATGCATCAGAAAATTCACCTTAGAATGTTGACGTGAAAGGTAAAGTTCTAGGGTCTTGCTTTTAAAAGAACATGACACATGAAGGCAGTGGCCAAGACAGAACAAGAAAAAAAACAGATAATGTGACAAGGACAGATTCTGAGCCATCCCCTGGCTAGTGGAGTGTCTCATATGAAGGGCTCATATATGAGATCATTTGATCAACAACTTTTACTTCCAAACATCCAGAAATACATACTACATCATTTAACTAGAAAGTAGTGAGTTTGAAATCACACAGCTGCTCAGCTTGATCCAATGAGATGTTAACCACTCTGGCAAATTTTCTAATCCAAGTCTCTCATTCCCAACTGATCTCATTGGGTGGCCCACATGATATATGCAGAGACTACAAAGGGGGCTGTTTAAAGTAGGACACCGTGAAGGGTTATTTTACAATGCTACATGTTATACAGATTAACTCAAGATATTGTTCCTTGGGTGTTGCTTTAAACTAGACAAGTTTTAAAAAGTTTATTCATATTTATTGAGTTGTAGGCATATAGCCCTAGAAAACAGCTGGGAAATGGAAATGAGGGTCTTCTGTTCCCCTGCCTGCCTTTTCAACTTTCTCTTCCACTACACTATTCCCTTTAAGGAACCTTTTATTCCAGCCCAAATAGTTACTTTGGCACCCACAAAGCTCATTTTTCCTGGCTCAAAGATTTTGTTCAGGCCATTATATATACAACACATGTCACAGTCTCTCATATCCTTTCATCAATAGCTTCTCTTCATCATTCGGGTTTAGCTCAAAAGGGAATAGCATGTGCATGACCCCTTTGTCAACTAGACTATAAACCCCCCTTGAGAGTAGAAATTGCATCTTACATACCACCCTCACAGTACCTAGCGCAGTGCTTGGCACTTTGTAGATGCTCAATAAATACTTGTAGATTGAATGAACCCATCACCTGATATCTGTCTCAAGATGCTTACTGTAACATGGACATTCTTGTGAATCTACCTTCAGAAGATGCACATATTCAAAATATTGTTCTTGTTGTCTGAAAACAGTTAAGCAACAGAGACCTACACTATTATCATTGCCTGAATTCAGTGTAAACACCTTGATAAGAAATTGTCATTTCCTTGGGTGACGGTGCTCAAAGGGTAACAACACGAATAAGTTCTGGGGATGTAATACACAGCATGGTGACCATAGTTACCAATGCTGTATTGTGTATTTGAAAGTTGCTAAGAGAGTAAGTCTTAAAAGTTCTCACCACACACACACACACACACACACACACACACACACACACACAATGTAACTATGTGAGGTGATGAATGTGTTAACTAATCTTGTTGTGGTCATCATTTCATGATATATACATATATCAAATCATCACATTGTACACCTTAAACTCAGACAGTATGTCAATTATGTCTCAATAAAGCTGGGAAAAAATAGTCATTCCCTGAAACACTGAAGAACTGCTACATTCAGAAACATTATTAGGCTATTTAGATCTTTATTACTGAAGCCATGGAGATTTGCCATCTACCCAAGTTGTTTAACCAACACAAAACAACTGAAGTAAAGAACATTAACACCACATTCAGGCAATTAGTGTAACATGATCACCATTCCTAGGCATCTTTAATTTTTGTCAAACATAACAAAATTCATATTACATTGACTCCTATTTCATTAAGATAATATGATTTGAAATAATAATGACAAGGGCCTAAAACAGAATACAGACCCTGTTAACACTCGGAAAGCTTCTTTCCCCCCAAAGGCATATCAGGATACAAAAAGAAGACTTCCAGCAATGTACTCCTAACTCCAGAAGCAATGGTACCTATTAAACACGTAGGGGGAGCTCCCAGGGTAAGGTGATACAAAAGAAAACACAGCCTCAAAGAAGATAAAGCCTTACCCCAGCTTTCAGAATCTGAATGTTTTAGTTCCAGTTTATGTCCTATCTATTGCAGTACCTTGGAATCCAGAAGCAAAACAATGTTATCACATTGATTCTCTAAGACAAAGAGCAAGAGGCTTTCAGCAGAGTCCGTTTATGGCTCCCTGGTGAACTAGAAATTGTGAATGGGCCATCCTTTGAAGGCCATGGGGCCGAGCTGTTCTAAGAACTGAGTGCGTACTATGGGAAAGAAGTGAAGCCTACTGATGTGCTTTTTCCTTTTGGCAGTATTGTTTTGTTTTTGTTTTGGTGGTGGTGGGGTAGATGTTTGTTTTACTTCCCATATTTGGTTTGGTTATGTTCCAATTAAGGAAACCATCTTTAATTGCTATATCTCATCTCATTCTGAAGTCTTGACATAAAAATTATGTGGTTTTTTTCCTTCTTTTTCCAAAAACGAGAGTCAATAAAAGTTTCAATTCACTTTGTAGATGTTAAGAGTTACTTATTATGGTTTGAGAGAAGATTTAATCCTGACAGAAGTAATCTTTTCAATGTCTTGATGCTGAATTGGAAACACTATTACTTAATAAAGAATAATACTTTAAACCACCTTTTTGTGACCAAGAAAAAGAACCACAAAATCACTTTAGGCTATTATTTCTCAGTTAAGCATAACCTCTGTAGTGGATATTTTAGGTGTAAGTCAGAAAACATATTGCAAATATAAAAGAGTGCCTTTGGGAAGTGACCCATGCACTCATGTTTAGTCCTCATTATATATCAAATTCCAAACACATTAGAGTTTGTAAATAATGACAGAACTAAATTTATTTTAAGGCCATGGCTGCATGAAGTTTTCCTTCACAAATTGCACAGCTAAATCACTACAGATCTGTCACTAAGTTTACTATAGCAGTGGTCGAGTTGAAAGAATATAGAACTGTCAGAAAACCAAAGGACAAGAGATATTAGTCCTATGACCCTGGGCAAGTCTTGAATCTCTATAGACATGAGCTTCTACACCTGTAAAGTAGGGATAATATCAACTGTTCTTTACTTATACAACGTTGGTGTGACTAAACAGAAACAACTTTTCAAAGTGTAATTTGGAAAACACATCAAAGAATTTTACAACTTCATGCATGTTTTTAGACACAGTAATCCTGAAATTTTAAGAATTTATCCTGATCAAAGAATCAGAAATGCACCCAAATATTTATGTACCGGAATGTTAATCACAGCATGAGCTCTTGTTGGAAAAGTCAGAAACAACCCAAATAGATGATCAAGTCCAAATAAATTAGGCTATATCCATACAATGGAAACTATGCAGTATTTAGAAAAATACTTAGTGAACTAGAAGTTTCACAATAAATAAACAGCAGAAAAGTGGGTTTCAAAACAGTATGTATGGGCTTCCCTGGTGGCGCAGTGGCTGGGAATCCGCCTGCTAATGCAGGGGACACGGTTCAAGCCCTGGTCTGGGAGGATCCCACATGCCACGGAGCAACTGGGCCCGTGCTCCACAACTACTGAGCCTGTGCTCTAGAGCCCATGACTCACAGCTGCTGAGCCCATGTGCCACAACTACTGAGCCTACACTCTAGAGCCCGTGCTCCGCAACGAGAGGCCACCTCAATGAGAGGCCCGCAAGCTACAACGAAGAGTGGCCCCCACACTCCACAACTAGAGAAAGCCCGCGCGCAGCAACAAGGACCCAATGCAGCCAAAAATAAATAAATTTAAAAAAAAACAGTACGTATAACATAATGAAAACTGTAATACAAACACACGTTTGCAAAGAAAAAAGACTGGAGGGAAATAAGCCAAGATATGAACTATTGAACCATTGTTATCCATTGTTGAACCATTGTTATAACCATTGTTATCTTTAGAAGGAATTATGGATGATTTTTATTGTCTTTTTATACTCACCATTTTCAAATTTTCTTTAAAAACATGCATTGCACTTATAATCAGAAAAAAGAATTTTAAGTAATATTGCCTCTCTACCACCATTTTGGAAACTATATGAGATATTTGTGAAAGTATACTTGTAAATTCTAAGATAATATTACAAGAATAAGATCATACTATTATTGTTAGAGAAGATCAAATCCTCACTGTCAACAGACAAAAATTAAGTAATTCAACTTTGGAGCAAATACCAAAAAAAAAAAAAGTGTTTCTGCAAAGAACTGCACTGAGAAAGTTCCTTCTGTTGGCTTTGATTGACTTTTCCACACCCCAAATGTACTTCTTATCTTTTCTTCTCATTCTATACATAGTACTTAATAATATGGGTCAGAATCTGTTGAAAACTCCCTAGAGTTATTTTAGCTATACAACATCTTGGTTTTCTAAGATGAGAAAGGATGTGCCACTACTTTGCCCAGTTAGATACACAGCTAAAATGTCCACATGGCTGCAGGACTCAAGTGAAGAAGTGTTCTGTTCAGTAAGTATGACAAATGAGGATGCGGTACATTCACCTATCTCTCATCACTGGCAAGGTCTCCAGTCCATAAGACAAGCTTAGAACCTATAAACCGCTAGAGAAGAGAGCAATACTAGAAAATTATACAAAAGTCAAATGTCGGGCTTCCCTTGTGGCACAGTGGTTAAGAATCTGCCTGCCAATGCAGGGGACACGGGTTCGAGCCCTGGTCCGGGAGGATCCCACATGCCGCAGAGCGGCTGGGCCTGTGAGCCATGGCTGCTGAGGCTGCGCGTCCGGAGCCTGTGCTCCGCAACGGAAGAGGCCACAACAGTGAGAGGCCCAAGTACCGCAAAAAAAAAAAAAAAAAAAAAAAAAGTCAAATGTCCACTTGGCAAAATGTAGGAAAATGGGAGTATACAAGACAAATATAGAAAGTAGAGGTTCCATCAACAGAGGAATGGATAAAGGAGATGCGTCACATATATACAATGGAATATTACTCAGCCATAAAAAGGAACGAAATAGTGCCCTTTGCAGAGATGTGGCTAGACCTAGAGACTGTCATACAGAGTGAAGTAAGTCAGAAAAACAAATCTCGTATAATATCACTTATAAGTAGAATTTAGAAAAATGGTACAGATGAACTTATGTGCAAAGCAGAAAGAAAGACACAGATGTAGAGAACAAACTTAAGGATACCAAGGGGGAAAGGGGAGGTGGGATGAATTGGGAGATTGGGATTGACATATGCACACTACTATGTATAAAATAGATAACTATGAGAACCTACTGTATAGCACAGGGAACTCTGCTCAATGCTCTGTGGTGACCTAAGTGGGAAGGAAATCTAAGAAAGAGGGGATATACGCATACGTATAGCTGATTCACTTTGCTGTACAGCAGAAACTAACACAACATTGTAAAGCAACTATACTCCAATAAAAATTTTTTAAAAAAACAAATTAGAGGTATAAATGACAGAATTTTTAATGTGTTCAATGGATTACTGTGCTTTGTTGGATTGAAAAAACCTCAAAGAGAAAGGGCCACAGTACATCCAGGGAGACATTTTAAAACTGAGACATCAGTAAATTATCTGCATAGGATTAAGTGCTTTGCCTCCCCATCCCCTCCCCCATCCTGAGTGATAAGAAAATTACCCAAATTTCCATCTATGGCTTTTTAAAGGTTTAGTCTATCTATGTATAGAATGCAAGCTTCTACAGAGCATGCTTCAAATGCAAAATCTAACAACTCCGTGATTATCTCTGTAACACCTAAATGAAAATTCAAAAATTGGCGATATTGAGAGGTCTATCAGTCAAATGATCAATTGAGAAGGCTGATGAATGGAAACAGTAAGGACAATCCAATGAATTGATATAGATAGATAGATAGATATTTTTTTTTTTGGCGGTACGCGGGCCTCTCACTGTTGTGGCCTCTCCCGTTGCGGAGCACAGACTCCGGACGCGCAGGCTCAGCGGCCATGGCTCACGGGCCCAGCCGCTCCACGGCATGTGGGATCTTCCCGGACCAGGGCACGAACCCATGTCCCCGGCATCGGCAGGTGGACTCTCAACCACTACGCCACCAGGGAAGCCCTTGATCTATATATTTTTAAAGAAAAACAAGAATACAATCCTTATTAGAATCCTTATTATTTTTTGAACCAACTATCACTACCTTGTTTGACTCAAAGACTATCCCTTTTTTCATAGTTTAAACTCTTTAAAAAGATAAAAGTCATCAACCATTTCCTTTTATGAAGATTTTTCTGTACAATCCCATAAAACTGAATGTAAAGGTAAGGGAGAAAGCAGAACAAGTCCACTAAGACAAAGCTCTGTAAAAGGAGGACAAAAATCCAATGATGCTTCTAACCCAATGTTTACGGCCAAATATCTGAGAGAGAGAAAATAAACACAACTTTTATGAGCACAGTAGCTGACTTCGAGGTAAATGGTAATCTGACCCTCATATGATAGAAAATCGGGTCAGGTCCTCAAGGAGAAATTAGATATCCTGATGGAAGCTAGCAGTGAATGATCTCCTCTTATACTTAACAGACGCTATTAAATAATTTTTCACTCACTCAACTTTAACAATGTTCACTTGAACTTTCAACAACCTATTAATATGAGTTGCAAACAGAATACTGATGTTAACTGTACAACCACAGCCAGTTTCTCAGAAATTTGAACCTACCCTGGCAAGTCACCAACCACATTTGGCCACATATTCTCTCTCACCGTTCCCTGGTAAAGATCAAAGGCCCACAGACAGCACCTTATTGCTTTCACTCTCACACAGTGAATAGATTACAACAATAACAACCTTCCTCATTTGAATACTGATGTTTAAAAATGAAAAGACCAATCGACATTGACGGTTGCCTTGCCTACCTGTTTAGCTTTGCTAACTCGATCTTCTACTTGATAATGAGGGAAAATTATATAATGTGATCCCCCATGGGAAAAGACTGGTTGTTTTTCCAGGAAATTGTAAATGAGATCTATTCAAAGATCAGAAAAAAGTCAGAAAGATAATGAAAGCAACCCAAAATGTTACAATTGGAATGTGTTGCAACTTTTATAATCACTGATAGTAATGCTGAAATAAAGTTATTTAAAATAAATTGAGGTACTAGTCTTCAAAGTATCACCCTGAACTGTAGAGCTTTTTCTGAGATTTACCAAAAAAGTAACACAATCTTTCTAGTTCAGTATATCTTGATCTATATAGCTACCTTCTAAACATACCAATTGTTTAGGAAAATGCAGCCAAGTTACTTGTTTGCAGCAAGAAACATGCTTTTTAAAGTCATTAACCAATTTGCAATCACTTGAGAACCTCTCTGCCCTAAGATATTTCAAGAAAGACAAGTTTGTTAATCATTTGGTCATGCTGCAATTCAATATCAGCAGCGGAATCAAGCCTTAAGCCCCTTCAAATTCTAAAATACCTTCCAGAATCCCTCACAGTATTGCAAAGGGCTTTTCCTGCTCTCGCTGTGCACCGAGAATCCCCATCAGTATTATGTGCACATGCACCATTTGTCGCTGACACTCAACCAGAAACACAGACAGACATGCTCCACTGGAGGACCAATTTCCAGAGCAAAGAATACTTTAAATGAGAAAAACAACCTACCCTGCGTGCTCTAATTGCCTGTGTACTGTGTATGATTTAAAAGAGAGGGGGAGGAAGGGGACAGGGGAGGCAGCAAGTGGATTTTAATCTATAAAGTGAAAATTAATATGTACAGCATTTTATTTTCACATTTAAATCATTTCCATTAAATTTAATTTACCTAATTGTTAATGAATTAGCAAGCACATTTAGCAACCAAATCACCTACTAATTGGATCCTAATGAAAACTACTTAGCTGCTTGTATTCATGTTGATCATCATGTATGATTCACCGGGGTGAACTATACCCAAGGCCTCTAGCTAGTGAAACTGTACTTTCTACTTTTCATTGTTACCTGGATCCTCAAAGTGAAGAATTTACTTCTTTTTTTCTCCCTCTAGGGTCAAGGACAGTGTTTGCTGCAAACTATAAAGCAGTACAAAACATTTGCATCAAAGGACAAGGAGATCACCCAGCTCCAAAAAATCCGGATTGTATAAACTACATATGCCACTGCTGACTGATGCAACAGTAAAAGAAACTCTTCCCCAAGTTGTTAGCTGGGGCTTCTACAGATCTGCCAGTTTTCAGTATAAAGCCTGAAACTAGGCTGGAAAATCTGGAGATGCTTTAGAAATGTCTTCACAGGATGCCAGAGGGCCCTCCCCAACCCCTCCCCTCCTTTTCCGTTTCTTCAAGGCAGAGGGATTCTTCTGAGGCAGGGCTTCTTCCGGTGGAATGTATGGCCAATTATTATGAGTCCTTAAAGCACTCTGGGCTCCTTTAGTCTGGGGGCCAAGGCTTCAAATGAGGGTCTCCCCCTCCCCCCACCATGATTCCAGTGATAACAATCTTACAATCCATTCTCTTTCCTCTATAAACACAACCCAATGACCTGCTTCCTTTTGTAACTGGTGCCAGGCCCTGAGTTGATTTCATCCGCCACCTTTCCTAATCTCTAGCTTGACCTGGCTAACAACCATTTAAATCTGGACCTTGACTAAAATTGTTTCTAGGTGCCACTGAGCAGAATGGTCCTTAAATCCTGCTTGGATTTGTCTATTTTCGCTCCTGAAAGACACTGGACCCTGGACCTGCTCTTCAAAAACCGTGCTTTTTATACCTTTGGACATGTTTAGATGCATCATCCTTTTTTTCCCCTAGAATGAAAGAAAAATAATTTTGCTTGATTTCCATTTAAATGGCCACCAGATATTTGAAACAACTCCTTGTGGCTTAGCTGCCAATTTAATTAACAAGGAGTCGACCTTGGGGTACCAGTCAGCAAGCATTTACTGAGAACCTAAATTGTGCCCGCCAACTTTGCCCCTAAACATGAGCAAAGTCACATACCAAGTCTTTGCCTACAGAGAATTACTGTCTAGCTCTGCCATTAACTCATCAGGTGACCTTGGGCAAATTGTGCCAACAGGAAGGGAACAATGCAGAGGACACGGTCAAATGGGAAGATGTCCTGCTCAGAGGCAGGATGCATGGTGGAGGAAGGAGTATCCAATCCCGAGAGCCTTATTTCCAATCTGACCCCCAGTAGGTAAGAGAACACAAATAGATTTTTCCACAGCTGCTCCCACTTTCCCCTCTCCAGATGGCCTAAGATCATACCCATCTTCTGCTAAAACAGATCCCTAGGTCCAACAAACTGTCTCAAGCTGAGCCATCATTTACTGAAAGATAGATTCTGAACTTTGCTCTAAATGCCTTCACAGTCTGCTAGTCTAAATTTAGACATATGTGCATGTGTATATGTACATACATATATATATGAATATGTGTATCTAAAGCCCTTCCCTAATCACCTTTTCAACAAATTTAAAAACCTGCAAAAGGTTAAGAATACCTTTATTCTGACTGTGCCTTTATTATGGGCCTTTTAATACTTATAGATTCCACCTGTATTGTTTTCCAATACAATTACAGTAGAAGGTTATAGAGGTATTTACTTACAAACGCCACTGCTCTGGAATCAGCAAAACAGCCTCTTTTCTGCAATCTTCCCTATCCCTTCATTTGTACAAGCTTTTACAGTACCCAGCTTAGCATGGCCAAATCAAAACTCTGTAGGTTTTGTGGTACACATTTGTTTAAATGAGGTTTTAATACAATGTGGTCATTATTGCCATCCTGCCCTTAGATAGAATTTTACATGCAAGATATACTGAATGTATATGTACTGAAAGAACACAGAATGGGATAGGGGAATATAAAGTCAGGTTTTCTAGAATATGAGTAATTTAAGTTGAAGGACAAGAGCATGAAAGAGAGGGCCATTAAGCTGAAGAAATCTTTTAAGCAATTATATTGGGGTAGAAGTTAAAAGTGGATTGGGATATGTTCTAGAATCTAGGCATTCAAATTCTGAACACTTGTAAGGTACTCATTACCGATATTCTTCCCCCAGTAACCACCCCCCCATTTGTACTCAATTTTAGCTTTCATTACTGAATTCCGTTTGTCCCGAGGAAATGTTGTTCTTCAACACTGCAACAATAATATACTAACTGCTTCAGATATGTGTTGCATGGGTTGTTAAGCCCCTGCTAAATGATTAAAGTAAGGTTGTCTTCTACTTTCTGGCTCTGTGTCAAAGATATGTTAAATGGTCTTTTAAATTTTTTAATTAGTTAGTTCCTGAAACTACATTATACAACCCTTATGCAATAATTAACCTGTGGCTTTCAACAGTGATTAGTGAGTCTTTATTATGGTAATGATGGCTCATTCATAGACGAAGTTTATTAAGACTCTGGTCCAGAGCTCATTGAGATCCCAGAGTCATGAAAAGTTTCCATAGGTCCTCATCTAAAAGACTATATCCTGGGACTTTCCTGGTGGTCCAGTGGCTACGACTCCGCCCTTCCAATGCAAGGGGCCTGGGTTCCATCCCTGGTCAGGGAACTAAATCCCACATGCTGCAAGTAAAAGGTCCCATATGCCGCAACTAAGACCTGATGCAGCCAAATAAATACATAAATAAATATTTTAAAAAATAATAATAATAAAATAAAAGACTATATCCTGAGGAAGAGAGAGATGTGAGGCACCAAATAGCAAGGTTTCGTTAGCAAAAGAAATAAACAGCCTCTAACTACATTTAGCGATTGCCTTAAGAAGTTTTCATTTTGGCAAGTCAAGAATACTCCATTATGATTGCCTATCAGTTTTCTGCAAGCAGGCTGTCTTCACTTCCCACAGAGTCTCATTCCTCTAGACTGCAAGGAGCCCCTGGGCCTTCAAGAGATTTAACAAATCACAAGAAAGAGACACAGCTAGCTCACTTGCTGGATGTCTCCTTGGCCAATCATCAAAGCCAAGCCTAGCTTTAGGTGGTAATATTAACTTATGGATTTCTACGATGTGCAAGCACAGTACTAGGTGCTTGGCACATATTCTCTTATTTAATCTTTATAGCAACCCTTTGAATTGGTTGTTACCCGTTCCGTTATACACATCAGGAAACTGGGACACTGAGATTAAGCAACTTGCCCCAAATTACACAGCCAGCAGATGCTGACTGCAAGGTCCCAGCTACAACGTTGTAATTGTGTATCTACAGAGAGAACCCCGGGCACATTAATAGACAGGAATCTTCCTGAATGAAAATTATAAGCCATTTGTATGTAAATATACAACTGTCAAAGCTTGCATCTGGCATTCTCTTGAAAGCCCAATCAATGTTCCACGTAAACCATAACCCAAGAAAATTCACTGAAAGATATCTGAGACGAACTGTTCATTGATCATGTCAAATTAGGAAAGGCACAAATCACAAAGTCAAAATTTTATTCACACCTAAATTGGGTGCTTTCTGGTCTTTTTAGTTTACTCTCAAAACAGTAGCCTGGGGCTTCCCTGGTGGCGCAGTGGTTGAGAGTCCGCCTGCCGATGCAGGGGACACAGGTTTGTGCCCCGGTCCGGGAGGATCCCACATGCCGCGGAGCGGCTGGGCCCGTGAGCCATGGCCGCTGAGCCTGCGCGTCCGGAACCTGTGCTCCGCAACAGGAGAGGCCACGACAGTGAGAGGCCCGTGTACCGCAAAAAAACCCAAGAACAAAACAAAACAAAACAAAAAACAGTAGCCTGCCATTCTGACTACTGTCTATTGTCAAATATTAACCAGATTATTTTAGATAGAAATATTTCCTCTTTGTCTATCAAGATGACAATATCACAGCACTAAATATTTTATTCTTGTAAACTTGTCATTTGACTTAATTTCAAAGATTCCCCCTCCCCCAGATATTTGACTCCACATCACCTATCACTTTTGGAGAGCTTATTTGTGGCGATCCTGGCAATACCCGACCCAATGTAACTATTCACTGCAGCATTGGGTTATTTGTCATGGAGTCATTACATGTAGTTTCCTGAATGGTTCCTCTTAGTGAGTCAAAGAACATTCCTCTCCTATGTTAACAGGGTCACACATTTTACTGAGAAATATTATTTGGATTTCCCTTATAGGTTATCCTCAGTGGCTAGAGATAGAGAAAAATCAGAATATAATCAAAGAAAAGGTATCTCAGCAGCAAAAATGTAGATTCCTCTCCCTCCAACCCGAGTCCTCATTCAGAGCTGAATACTTTTCATTAACCCAGAGCCGTGATAAGTTTTGTAACCTAGTTTTTGAGCCCCAAACACATTAAAAGCAGCAAGTTAGAGGGGGAAAGGAATGCACTAATAGACTTGTGTTCTGGGGAGAATTATAGAAAACCCCACAAAAGCCTTATATCTTAAGAGGCCAAATCTTTTAAGATCTAGATATATGCTTATCATTATGAAAGGCTGAGAAGAGAAAAGCAAAAATTAGATGACTATAAGTAGATATGATTTCATGATTACTGAGCACAAGCTTTGTTGGGTATGAGTGCTATATGTCTTTGTGCATTTTGTTTTGTTACATGCCAATGTCAGGATTTCATCATTGTGCTATAAAATAACCTGAAAGCCTACATTTAAAATTTTACGTTTTAGAAATTTTAACAATCCACTTTAGGCAAAAAAATAAGGAACGGGAAAGTTGAGAATGTACTGAAGAGGGAAAAAAGAAAAGTAACAGAAATTTTCTCAATTTTCCTCTTTAAATTCCTTTGCATACTCATTAAAAGTATAAAAGTTTATTGAGCTCTTACAATGTGCCAGGCAATATGCTGAGTGCATTGAAAGGATTACTTCATTTAATCTGTGCATCAACCCTGTGAGACAAATATTATCATTCCCATTCTATGGATGAGAAAATTGAGGCTCACAGAGCCTCAATCTAGTCAGCAATTAGAACTCAGGTTGGTCTGACTGCACTTAGAAATTTCAACCTCCACTCTACACTACATTGTGCCCACAAAAGTAACTCAAGTATACATATTTCCTGTTGGACCAAATTGTCTTCATCTCCAAACAGGCAGTCAGAAGGGTTGTATGTCAACACACAAACGACTGGCTTGATGTGACAAGCCATGTCAGAGCAACTGAACAAGTTTGTGTGTAGGATGCAGCCAAAGGCAAGACCAGCCTATTATTAGAATACACAAATCTCATTTATGATGTAAATAGAACAAAGATTTAAGTTTCCTCCGCTCAACAGTGGCTCGGAATGTAGTAATGTAGTAACACTTTCTGAAAGAGTTTACACGGGCCTGATAATCAGCGCTTAATGAGGTGCTTTTCCCCAGATGCAAGACCTTTATGTTACTGTCAGCCTGCTCACCATCTCATTTTTCCCCACCTGAATAGCTTCGTACTCTTACAAAGGCCCATCACTATGTGAAAGTGGCAGTACAATTAATTTTTTCAGTAAAAGTCAAATTGTTTGTGCTCAAACATCCTGCAGTTCAGGAAATGTCAAAATGTCAGACCATGTAGGTGGAAATAAACTTTGCATTCCACTTCCAATCACTTCCTGTAGGGAAAGAATAGCTAGACATTCCGTTGAGAAAACAGAAATGCACAGAACCGATTCAAAAAAGTAACTCAATGTCTTTCTTATCTGATAAATATGCCATTATCAGTATATCTTAATCTATCTGGAGTTCAAACATAATACCCTAGTGTTGCTTGTAAGATCCTGTCACACCTCCAGAAGCTGGTGTATGCCTATGTGTGTGAACACAATGCATGACCGCCCCAAACTCCCTTTTGGATTGTTTTTAAAAATGACATTGATTTTTAATTTCCTTATTACAAAATACATGTACATACACCATAAAATGTCTGGCACATACTAATACTCAATAAATAATTATGATATAATTTTAAAAAATTAGAAAACATAGATGAAAAAAAGAAGAAAATAAAGCCTCCATAATCCCATCATCCAGAGAAAACCACTGTTTTCTGTGATTCCAGCCTTATTTCTATGCATATTAAATACATTTTAAAATAAAAATGGGATCACACTTTATGTACTATTTTGTCACTTAATAATAAGTTGTCAGCATTTTCCTATGTCATTTTACTTTTTATTATTTTTTAAAATTTTATTTATTTGTTTATTTATTTAGTTTTGGCTGCATTGGGTCCTCATTGCTGAGCGCAGGCCCTCCATAATTGTGGCGAGCGGGCTTCTCATTGCGGTCTTGTTGCGGAGCACGGGCTTCAGCCACCGGGCCTCAGTAGTTGTGGCTCACGGGCTCCAGAGCACAGCCTCAGCAGCTGTGGCGCACGGGCTTACGCGGCATGTGGGATCTGCCCGGACCAGGGCCCGAACCCGGGTCCCCTGCATTGGCAGGCGGATTCTCAACCACTGCGCACCAGGGAAGCCCCCTATGTCATTTTAAATTCTTTTACAGCAGCATTTTAAGAGCTGTACAGTATTCCATCATATAAATATCCCATAATTGAACCAATCCCTTAATGTTGGAGATTCAGGTTATGTCCAGTTTTTCACTTGTATAATGTCACAATGGATATCCTTATAACTAATTCTTTATGCACCTACTTGGTTATTTCCCCAGGACAAATTCCTGGGCATGCAGAAAAGGGAAACAACCCTGAAAAATGGATAAATAAAATCTGTATATCCATACAGTGGAATATTATTCAGCCATAAAAAGGACTGAAGTTCTGATACATGCTAAAACATGGATGAACCTTGGAAACATTATGCTAAGTGAAAGAAGTCAGATAGGAAAGGACAAATATTGTATGATTCCACTTATACAAAATGTTCAGAATAGGCAAACCCATAAAGACAGAAAGTAGAATAATGGTTGCCAGGGACTGACAGAGATAGGGAAGGGGGAAGGACTGCTAACGGGTGTAAGCTTTCTTCAGGGGGTAATGAAAAGATTCTGAAATTAGACAGTAGTGATAGCTGCATAACCATGCGAATATACTAAAACCCACTGAATTGTACACTTTAAGAGGATGAATTTTATCTCAATAAAGCTATTATTTTAAAAATTCTGAGGCATGTTATTGCTTGCTTAAAGGTTATGCAAAAATTTTAAGCTCTTAATGTAAAAAAATTATTTCTTGGACTTCCCTGGTGGTCCAGTGGTTAAGAATCCGCCTGCCAATGTAAGGGACACCGGTTCAATCCTGGTCTGGGAGGATCCCACATGCTGTGGGGCAACTAAGCCCGTGCACCACAACTACTGAGACCACGTGCCACAACTACTGAAGCCCACATGTCTAGAGCCCGTGCCCCACAACAAGAGAAGCCACTGCAATGAGAAGCCCATGCACCGCAACAAAGAGTAGCCCCCGCTCGCCGCAACTGGAGAAAGCCTACGCACAGCAAAGAAGACCCAACACAGCCCCCCAAAAAAATTTCTTAAAAAGAACTAAAATTAACTTTCTTTTGAGAATATTCTGAATGGTATGCAACCACTAGCGAGATCACCTAAATAAATAGTTTAGCTAGGAATCACCTAGACTGAGACTTCTTAACGTTGGCATAAAAATGTTAATATCATGAACACCTGTAGGTTTATTATTTATATATTACAAGATCCAGAAAGGACAGAATGCTTTTTTCTTTTTAAGATTTTTTTCTTGTGGACCAATTTTAAAGTTTTTATTGAATTTGTTACAATATTGCTTCTGTTCATATCGGATCTTAGCTCCCCGACCAGGGATGGAACCCTCACCACCCTCTGCATTGGAAGGCGAAGTCTTAACCACTGGACCACAAGGGAAGTCCCCAGAATGCTTTTTTGGGTAATACACACACACACACACACACACACACACACACACACACATTTTTTAACATGAAAGTATACAACAGTTTTCAATAGTCAGTAAGGTTACCTGTAGTGTTACCTCTCGAAATGCCAAATCCTGGGTCAAGACAGAAATGGCAGAAGGGACATTAGTCCCTGCCTCTAAGGGTCTTCTCATCTCAGATAAATTACATCGCTTTTTCAGATTCCTTCTACTGTCTCTAAACAAAACACCACTAAACACCATTTCACTTCCTGAGCAGAACTTTTTTAAAAAGACTACAGGCAAAGCCTTCAGTGTACATTCTGTTTTCCCGTTGGTGCCCTCTTCATTTCAAATGCTGCAATGAAGTCATTTTTGCTCTTCACTCCCCCTCTCTGGTATGCTTCTCCCATGGGCACCTCCTAAGTGGTTCAAGCAAAAAGACCCATCATTGCTCAGCAGTGAGGGCAAGTTTGAGCCACAAGTCAAATACCTTCCTGAGACCTTTAACCTTGTTGAATGGGGTGGGAGAGTGATGAAAGCCATTCTACATACCAGGAAGGTCTAATGTCACAGCTTACAATCTGTCCAAACAGGATGCTTGGATTTTTTTTCTAAATGGTGACCAGGGTGGCTCAAAAGCAGTATTCCTATGATGACACCCTCAAGCCATGCCACACCTAAAGAGAGGGAAGGACGAGCTGGAAAGAGGGAGATAAACTACCCGCAAAAGCTGCCTATCTGAATACTTGGGGAGAAATGCCTAGGAAGTCCCTGTGAAGAACTTTACATACCACAGAGAGGAATAAAAGCGTCCACACAAGTGGCTAGTCAGGAAACTTGTTGCCAGCAGGGTGCAGGTTAGGTTAGGTAAAAGCAGTCATAAAAGTCACCAGCCAAACACGACCAAAGATTCATATGCATCTTTAATTACTTTACTAGATACCAGCCCAAATATTTCTCAGGGCCCAGTCTTTCAGAGAGCCATCAGTATCTTCTTAGGTTTCTAATCAAATTATATTTTGGGGGTTTCTGTCATTTCTCAATAATTTCTAAAGCCATTGTGATACCTGTGAGGTATTTGGGGAAGAAGATTGCATTTTCCCATTAGGTTTAGCCTGTTTAGTCCTTTAATATCATCTCCACTTATTTTTATGAGGCAACATTCAAAGTGCTTTATTTAAAAAACTAGGGGCTTCCCTGGTGGCGCAGTGGTTAATAATCCGCCTGCCAATACAGGGGACATGGGTTCGAGCCCTGGGCCGGGAAGATCCCACATGCCGCAGAGGAACGAAGCCCGTGCGCCACAACTACTGAGTCTGCGCTCTAGAGCCCGCGAGCCACAACTACTGAGCCCACGCGCCTCAACTACTGAAGCCCGCGCGCCTAGAGCCCATGCTCCACAACAAGAGAAGCCACCGCAATGAGAAGCCCGAGCACCACAACGAAGAGTAGCCCCCGCTCACCTCAACTAGAGAAAGCCCGCACGCTGCAACAAAGACCCAATGCAGCCAAAGATAAAGAAATAAAATAAATTAATTTAAAAAAAATTTAAAATAGTAATTATATGGTCCAGTGGTTAAGACTTGGTGCTTCCACTGCAGGGGTTGCGGGTTCAATCCCTGGTCGGGGACCTAAGATGCTGCATGCCGCGGTGTGGCCAAAAGTTCCAAAAAACAAACAAAAACCTAGTAATTATAGACTCAACCAATAAAGTAATGAGAGGCAGGCTTATAGCTCCAATGCAATGGCATCTTGTAGGGAAGATGTTGAGTTAACCCTCAGGAAGCTTGACAATACGAAGAACACCTGCTATCCAATCACGCCAGGTGATGTAAGACTAAAACGATGAAATTTTTGTTGAGAAGGCAAGTCCCTGCCTACTCATCTTCCTTTCTTTAGGGTATCTCCTTGGAAACATAATAGGTCTGATAAAAAGTCTCGACCCTTTGGTCTTATAATGCTTGTTCATGGGCCTCTAACCCTTGGAACTACAAATACTTCCCTTCAGAATGAGCTCAGAGGTCTCTGGGTATACACAAGATAAACACAAGGTACATTCTCTTATCTCTCAAGGAAACAAGAGAAGATTTAAATTGTTCTCTCTTCTACTTTTCTGTATAAACGTTTTCGCCATCAAAATGCGTGAAATTCTTTCTGGACTCTGTAGTCATTTTTGTGCTACCCTACATGCATGTGACTCTAATAATGCTTATCCAATATTAAAATTACATTCTCCTCTCTTCCATATTGGTATAGAAGAGCCTTGTGCTGACGAAACTGCTTTAGTTCTCTAACAATGACGAGGTGTTAATGGGTGGATTTCTGTGAGTGAAATGCATACAAACACCTGAAGAAAAGCGGAAACACTGTAGTTACATGGAAATCGATATAACACACTTGATCTAGGGACCAAAAGCATCTACTGGTTACTTACAAGTGCAATTTCAATCAATCCATCCATCAACAAACATTCTCTGAGCTCCTTCTATGACAAGGCCCTATGCTAGGCGCTGAGGACACCAATGAGACATAGTCAGGGCCCTGGAAGTGTTCACAGTGTAGTGGAGACATCACCAGACCACTGGATCCCCACAGATCTACTCCAGAAAACAGGGTCCAACTTCCATTCGAAGACACTAATTGTTTACTTCAGCTACGATTATAAATTGGAACTGCTGGTGGGAATTCTGCCACCTCCTTGAGGTACCTGTTCCCTCTTTGGGCAACTTAGATGGCTGGAAAGTTATTGCCCGGCTTGAGAAAGCTATATCTCCCTATGGCTCTCCTCCACTGACCCTAGTTTGCCTCCTTCCACACCAAAACCACAGACACACACACACACACACACACACACACACACACACTCACAATTAGTTTAATGCTACTTTGACTTGAGAAAACTTCATGCTTTTTATATCAGCCAGCATGGCCCCACATGAAACTCAAATTTCCCAAGCTAAAAAATTATAGTTCTCTCAACTTTTTCTCATATAATGTGATTCTGAGTTCCTCTGCCATTCCTTATTAAAGAAATCTCAGGCAGCAGCAGACAGGTGTTGTTTAGAAGGTTGGTAGCTGGGCCCTGACAACAATTTACAAACCTATTTTGAAGGAGAAAATGGGATGCATTAGGCCCCAGTTTGTGGTCTTCGTGATCAAGTATAAGCAGAATTAATCATTCATATCCTGCTACCGCACAGCAAATCACGTAAGAGCTTCGGCTTTAGCAAGGTCTTGAAACCGAACACACGCTCACAACACAGCTCAAAAGCATGAAGAAAAGCAATCTGTATATCCATCCCAATCAGACCTCCTGATTACTGCTCACTTGCAAGAGAAGTTTCTTCCTTATTGAATTTCTGTACCCTTGGACTCAGCAGTCTCTCCCATAACTTTTCACTCTACATAAAAACTTCTAGTTCCAATTATTAAAGATGCAAAAGCCAATAGTCCCCATGAATTTAGGGCGTGAACAGAGGATCACGGTGCTTCTCTAGTCCAATATGCTTTTTAGATAGAAGCAAGTGAGCCTTAGGGAAAGTGACTTGTAAGTGGCAGAGCCCTAACTAGAACTCAAGTTTCATTACTTTTCTCTGTTTTCTATCAAAATGCCTCTAAGTGAAAAAAAAAAAGGAAGTCTGCAAAAAACATCAAGAGACATAATACAACTAATAGTGGTGTGTTGGGAAAAAAGGTTCCTGATGATCAAAGTTGTATTCAGTGAGTTTGGGTCTCCTCCACCTAACCACCACCACTCTTTTCCTCTATTTTTTTTTTTATCTTTTGCTCTTTTCAGCTCCCTGTAAACGTGTGCTTTCTGTATCCACCTAAGGCAACAGAGGATGTTAGGTCTGTAAACAAATCCAGGCTCAAATAATACTTACTGGACATCCACTAAGTGCCACGCATTTTCACACACAGGATCTCGTTTATTCTTCATAATAACTCCATGAAGTAGGTGCTATTATGCCCATTTTCCAGATAAGCTCAGCTCCGAGAGACCACATAGTACAGTCAGGATTCAAACCCAGAACTTTCAACTCCAAATCCAGTACTCTCTCTGCTACTTTCTCTGTGTACCTTTTAATGACTTTGATGATTCGGATGGTATTGGTGGTCTACTTCATCCAAGTTTTTGCTTCACAAACTGATTCTTTTTTTTTTTAAGTTTTATCAGGTGGAAATTCTAAAAGATCCAACTTCTAGCAATCTTCTTTACATATTAGGCTACGATGACATCCTGCCTATAGCGGCAGTCAGGACAGGAAGGTTTTCCATTAGGTTTTGGCAGACTATAAGAAAACCCATAGCCTGAGCAAGGGAGAGATGAGGTAGTCTATCTAAACATGCTCTTCTGGATGGTTCCAGGAAACCCTGAGACAAGTAAAAGAACTGGGTTCATCTTTAGAAGGTTCACATCCCTTTAGCTTCAAATAAACCTTGACACCCAAGTAGGAGTACCAGGCAGCCACACAGGCCATCTATATCTCCAGGTTACTGTAAAAAGGAAGGAGCAAGTTTCCTAATCTGGACATTGAAACGCTAAGCTGTAGCCTCCCATTTGTAACCAATGAGTATTCACAAGGACAGGTGGGTAATGGAGAATGAACGTTCCCTCCCAGCATTTTTAATTAACTGGTTGTTGGATTTATTGGTCAGCTCAGTGGGAAATCAGAACCTACTACTTGGGGGCTATTTTTATAGCCTTCTGGAGTTAGGTTGCCTTAGTACAGACACCTGGCACTATTCCTAGAAATGATTAGATCTGTATTTTTCCCTTTTAAAAGCAACCAGTGAGTAGATTTGATCATTCCAGGCACCTGGCTAGTAATCCAACATAATAAAGGTACCCTTTCCCTTCCCACTCTGGTAACACAGCATATGCACCACCAGTTTATCCCTTCACATCCAGCAGCAGGGCGGAGGCAAAGAAAGTGTGGTTAAAACACAAAATAAGCTCTGTAAAACCTGGGAAGCAAGGGGCTGTATCCGTCATCAATACGTTTATAAGCTATAAAACCAGAATAAGTAGTCTCTGAATAAACAACAGTTGATCATATCAACTCTAAATGCCTCAAATCAGAGTTTCAGCTCATTTCCTCTTTGTCTTCCTGCAGATGAAGCACTGTTCAGGAAAAAAAGAGAGCCTTTTGCCATTGGAGATCTTTTCACAGCATACATTAACAATTTCCGTGCAGATATTTGGGTGGCAAATCGTAACCCAATACCTATTTTGCAATAAAACTACCACAGCATTAAATTGACATAATAGAGACAGAAATTGTATTCAGTCAAGTTTTAGTCATGCAGGCACTCACCTTAATGTGGGAGATGAATTAAGTTCATCCTTGGGAAATCCAAGGGTAATGACCGAAACACAATGTGATTGAGCTAATTATCAACCAGGTGTGCTTTAAGGAGTTGATGGTTCAATCTATTACTGCTAAGCACGCAAGCCTTTTTGGGGAGGAGTTGATGAGAGCAGGTCAGACTGCAGCTTCTCGGAGGGCAAAAGACAACGTTTCTGCAGATTTTGCATTATGTTGGGCCAACCTAAATCTTGCCCAACCACCAAGTCCAGTCAAGAACCTGGAAACTTTTCCTGACTGTCCAAGGCCCCAGGGAGCTGGCCATCCCCTGGAGTCCACTGGCAGTGGCTATCTATAAGCAATTGGCCTATACTGCCTTGTAACAAGAGTCAACTTTTCATTTGTATATGTCTGGTCTTCTCAGCTAAACAAACTGCTCAAAGGCACACACATGTTTTTTTCTTGTATCCCCCATGATGTCTGACCTTGTTAAGTATTTGCAGATTGAGGTCTTCTGGATGGAAAGTAACTTTTTAAAAACTTACACATTGCTGTATGGATATTTCTTACATTTGTTTGTCTCTGTAAATGGAGTTCTATATATGAAACATAAACTGTTTAATGGCTCTGGTTCATTATAATGAACATCAGTCTCACACAGTGTGGGACATGGAGCTGGGTATGCATTGACCTCATGATATACCCAACCAACCTCAGCACATGTTACTGAACAGAGCCCTACTTCCCTGGGACCACATCCACCTTCTCACAGCCACATCCCCTATTCTTTCTTCCATTGTTTCTTGCTATTCCCTCCACTCACACGTCTCCTTTTTCTCCTCCTTGTTCCAGTACCTCAAGGAGCCTGGCGTTCCCAGGCACTACCAACCAACTCCAGTACACATTTCTTCTAGTTGTCAAACTGTGTCTTCCTCAAACTGGACATCATTAGTCTTCTTCAATGAATCCCAGTACACTATAAGATCCCAGAGAACAGGAACTAAGTCTGAACCATTAGCATATGTATTGGTTGGCCCAAAAGTTCGTTCAGGTTTTTCTGTAAGATGTTACTTTTTTGGCCAACCCAATGAAATCTACCTCCCACCCTCCACCACCCAACCCAGAAGCCTAGTTCAAGGAATGTTCAATAAAGAGTTTAACTGAATTTCAGGATTCTAGGTTGCCCACCAGCTACTAGAAGATCCTAATTCTCTGGGTGGCTGCAAGTATCCAAGCAGCATTCTCCTAGCAGAGACTTCTTTGCTTTTTGGCACAGGGCAACTTCAATATTTGAATGTTAAATGTTGAATCTGCATTTAAAAGATAACCGTCAATCAAATATTTTTTGATTGCCTGGTACATACAGGGCCCTGTGCAAAAAGTCTGCGAGAAAAAAATGGATGTGTTCTCGATAAAGTAATGCAATCAAGCGGTGGTAGCAAGAACAAAGCATCAACGCTACACGCTTCTTCTTAACAGTCAGAGGCCATCCAGACAGACTAGCTGTGGCGCCTGAGAAAATACCAGATGTATATACCTCACTCCGTGAGGAAGGTCTGGAGATGAAACAAAACAGAGGTACAAGGCTTCATCTTCTTTAAACATTTTACCAACCTACATTGAAAGCCAATGTCCTTCTTGAATGCTCTTCCAACAAAATGACAAGGAGGAGGAGGGAAACTGATGCCAGGATATAAGACCCTACCTAGGACCATTTTAAAGGTCCTCTAAGGGTTCCCCATTTGCTGGAACCTTCTTTCATGGAGATCCCCCTGCTCAGTGACTGTCCAGAGCCACCACCACTGAGCAAAGCAGGCTTCCAAACAAGCTCCAACTGGGCCAGAGCTGTTGAAGAACAAACTACTAATACAAAAAGGCCCACCAAGCACCATCCAGAAAGAATCTGGGAAGTTTTTCACAAAGTAGGATTCATTTCTTAAGGTAAATTATGTTTTGTATTGTCCACCTCTCTCTTTCCTTGGAATAATATATTGTTGAATTGTTCATAAAGACAATCACATAGGTTTTCCAGGAATTTCTATTTGAATCACACCAACTCCTTCTGTTTCTGAAACACATTCAATAAAAGAACGATTGCATTTCTGGTTAATCCAACATATCACAATATAAATCTACCGAAAGAGCCATTTCTATGATAGATGTATTTAAAGGCATGTGAAATGCTACCTTTTAATCAAAAATTAACTATAAGTCAAATAATTCTAAGTTTTTAAAGAGGGTATAACAAAAAGGCTTAGAAGACACTAACCTGAGTGAATTTTTACACCAAATCTTTACTTAATAGTAGTGTTTTTAAATTTTGAAACACTCTTAAAGACAAGCACCAATTTTTTTATTTCACCAAAGCAAATGATTTGTTCATTTGTGTATGTATCTATACATACACACACACACACACACACACACACACACACATTTTTAGTTTGTCTCTAGATTGTTTTAAGTTAAGGTTATATATCTGAAAGGAAAACAAAAGGTAATTCCTATTTTAGAAAAGAAACTTGAGGTATATGTTTTTTGTTTGTTTGTTTGTTTTGCGGTACGCGGGCCTCTCACTGTTGTGGCCTCTCGCGCTGCGGAGTACAGGCTCTGGACGCGCAGGCTCAGCGGCCACGGCTCACGGGCCCAGCCGTTCCGCGGCATGTGGGATCTTCCCGGACCGGGGCGCGAACCCGTGTCCCCTACATCGGCAGGCGGACTCTCAACCACTGCGCCACCAGGGAAGCCCCATGAGGCATATGTTTTTAAGAAAGCCACTACCCCTAGGAATGTCAAAATGTCTTTCCTCATTGGAAATATGAATGATAGAGCAAAGGACTGGGTATCTCCGGGATTCCAGAGCTAGCTGTATAACCAGAAAGAAGTCACTTAGACTCTCTCTGAGTTTCAGGTATGTTAGAACTGTGCCTAGCAAAGAGTACTGTCAAAACCTGCTGTTGAACTTTACCCAGGGTTGGGCCAGAAGATATATAAGGTCCTTTCCATTTCTAAAAATCATGCATGAAGATGCCATCTAAATATAAGGACCTATTTTAAAATACCTTTTATTTGAGCCCTCACTATTTTGTTAGGTAACAGAAACTACAGTGATACTTCATAGTAAGCCCTTCTGAAAAGGGCATTTTAAGACACTTCACTGCTGTTATTTTTCCTATATTTAAAAAACTTTCCATAATGCAAATATATCTTTTGTTCTCAGAAAAAATAATTCCATACTGGCAGGTGGATTTGGAGGTTAAAGGTGGTGATAAGGAACATTTTCTTTTTATTTTTCTGATTATAAAAATTATAAATCTGCATTATAGAAATTTTAGAATAGACAATACAAAAAAGAAATGATCCACGATTCCACCAAAAATAATCTCTATTAATATTTTAGTACATTTCCTTATAGTATTTTCTCTAGTGTATTATAGATAGTCAACTGGGATCAAATATATTATTTGATATTTTACTTTTTCACATGTATTGTTTTGTGAGTGTTTTTCACTGTCATTAAAAATCTCTGAAAACACCACTTTAATGGCTTCATCATAGGGTACTCTATACAACCGTCCCCAACTGTTCACTATTACAAACAATGCTGCAGTGAACTCCCATATCTATAGGTTTTTGTGCACATCTCAGGTACTTCTGAACTTGTATCTCCTTTGCAGCAACTCACTGGCCAAGAAGGAAAGGGCAACACTGTGGGGTGCCAGTACAGGGCTAATTCGCACCATTCCCACCCCTCTCCTTTTTTACTTGCCCTTCTAGCACTCAGTTTCCTCTCCCTCACTGTCTTAAATTGGCTCTGGATCCTGACTGACTCTGACCCTGATGCACTGAGCAGAAGTGGCTGAGGAGACAGGCAGACACACAGAAGGCTGCAGCTGGAAAAGCAGGGAAGGCACCAATGACCTGGCCCACGGTGCTGCCTGCTCTCTGGCTGGTGATCTGAATGGCGCTGGGCACCAGACCAGCAGCGACTGGTTTTCCTAGCCTGGGTCAGGGTGGCAAAGAGACCGCAAGATCTCCATCCACATAGCCCCTGAGCCTTTGGCAACAGCCATGCCATTACTGAGGTACAAATTCCCAAAGCAATCCAGAGGACAGAATAGAAGTACAGCTGAAGTGCTTCAAAAACTCAATGTACTATAACCTTAAAGTAAACTTTAACACTCCCATCAATGTCCAGTTTATTTTTTCTGATATATCTGATATCATCTTTTCTTTGACTTCCTGGATCCCTGTGTTTCTTATAGCATTTCTTCCTTTGGTCAAAAACTGTCTGACATCAAAGTGTGTCACTGGACCACATACATCTTGTTAATAAAGGAATTATTCTGTAAAACATGGTCTCTCCTTTCAGAGCATTGCAAACTAATTGGGAAGCAAAAAGGAAAATACAAGAAAGAACTAGAGAATGATAAAATTAAGCACTGAGGCTATTGTCAGACTAGCAGTAAGTGCTCTGAGGGGTCAGACATGGTAAAGAGCCATGAAAATGGATAGTCTTTGGCTACCCAGAGAGAGACGGGGAAAACGTCCCTAAGATTAACAAAGCCACTAAAGAGGGAATGTGCCCCACCAATAATCAATCTAGCATATCTATCCCCACAGACTCAAACGTTGCCAGAGGCTTTAAGAGGCTGCTTGAGCACTAGAGGCTTTAAGAGCCTGCTTTCTAGAGGTAGGAAGACCAAGATACTTCAAAGAGAAACCTAAGCCCTTGATGAAGCAGCACTAAATAAGCAGCAATAAAAAAGAGAAACTAACAACCAACACTGTGGCCTAGATCTGTATAAAAACAAAAATAAAGAAAAATAGCCTTTTCTGAAAGAAGGTTGACATCCAAGTGCAAATGGCCTCCAGGGTACCTTTCATTTGCTTTCTGGCCATTTGTACATGACCTTACGCACAGGGTAAAGAAAGCAAATTTACCACATCATCTTCACCCCATGGGGCACCATCTGCTCCTTTCAAAAGAAATTTTTCCCCTGTCCTCATCAAGCACCAATATTTCACATGTTTAACTATCAGCAGATACTTACTTTTACTTAAAACCATTTTATTTAAAAAAAAAACGGGTTGAAAAATCATGTAATCAAGAAGCCCATTTCATAGGAAAGTTGGAGCAATGGAAAGAGTGCATCTTCTACGTAGATCTGCCAACATATTTTGGACATACTGGGGGAAAACATTCATAAAATTGTGCTGTCTCTGACATAAATCACTCCAATAGAATTCTTTCTGAGTTATTCTCTATCTATATGGAGATCAAAGACCCACTGGCTATTCCCCCACTGAAATAATCTACAGTTCCAGTGGAGTTATCTGCAGGCAAATGATCAAGCTATTAACACTTGCCAGGCCAGTAAGACTGTAAAGTTAACTGCAGTTGAGGTAAAAGGAGCTTTGAAGTACATACTTTTCTTTCAAGTTATCCGGATCCCCATTTAAGTATACTCATCCCAGGGATCACATCTTCAGGTTATCATATGGAAAATCTCTTGTCAGTATCAACCAACCTAGGACATCTTAAAAGAAAATGCATATAAAATCCATTCTCAAAGACTCTCTATTCTTTGGCTCTATAGAAATGTCAATTCAATGCTGTATTAAATTTTTCATTTAGCAGAGATTTGGGGTAAAAAACAAGGGAATTGACCAATTCTGAAACATAGTTTGCTTCCCACTGAGACAGAAAACAAGGTGATACAAGAAAAGATGAAGGAAGTATTTTTAAATAAGAGGGGGGAAAATACTAGAGAGGGAGAAAAAAAGGACAAAAGATAGGCAAGGAACAGAAATAACAGTTGTTATTGAATTCAACTACATAATAGTGTCTCACTATGCTTAACATGCAATGTACAAGAAAACAGAGAAGAAAATTAATTCCACAGAAATAGATATACATGCTATGCAGAACTGTAAGTCACAAAAAAACAGGATTATCAAATGTGAACATGTATAAAAACTCTATTTTCTTCAAATCTAGATTGTCTTCAAACATTCTGAACATCCTCAATGAAACTGGATCTGTTATTTACCTGATCCCTGTCACCCTCACCCACCAACATCACAGACGAAACTTAGAACCATTTAGTTTTCTGAGGTCTGCATGGTCCTTATTTAAAGTGGGAACGAATTAACAAATGATGATGCAAGTGACTCAGGGACCAAGAATCTCATTACAGCAAGAGAAGGGGCCAGGCTGCATTAATATGTAGCCCACAGTGAAGTTTGCATCAAACATGCCGTGAACATGTCTTCTTTGTGGAAGGTAAACCATATGTTAAATTAAACAATGGATATTGGGAAAGCTACTAGTAATTTTGATAGAAGAAAACTGGACTGAAATGAATGTCTAGAGTCATGGGTTGATGCAAATTACTTGTAATGGATGCATTTTTACAGTGTACAGAGGTCTGACAGATTGAACTTTCATACATGTGAGCAATATGTAAATATCCATTAGAACAGATTTGATTTAACAAGATAATACCGGATATCCAGGTTCTTCCAGTACACATCAAGCCATTCAGTCTTATCCATTTGCAATCAGTCTCTCATTCTTCCCTCCTCACCTCCAGGAGGCAGTCATTCAAGACTTTATTAAGAGCCTGTTACCTACAAGGCACTTTTTCATGTCCATTTGCAAAAGGTACCTGGCTCTTTAGAATATGAAATGTTGACCTTTTTCCTTTGTAAGAGTAGTATCACCTTTTATTTGCAAAGTTCATTAACATACCCTTGATCCAAGTGTTCATAATGTATATTTACGTTTATATGCTTTGAATTAAAGTGAATTAAAATTAATTTTAAGTAAATTTAGAATTAAAATCAATTTTGCTCTGAAGCTGTTTGGGTTTGTTTTTTCCTCACAATTTCTGAATGCCCGTGATATAACTGGTAATACATAGGAGTGCTGAAGACGTGGATTCTACGGGTCCATTCCTGGACATCACAGGGCACACTATAAACTGTCTTCAATATAAAAATCCTTTTAAAAAAAATTTAGAAAATGCAAAAAAGAAGACCAATGCAATGCAAAAATAATTTCAGTGTGATCATTTCACATTGAAAAACAGCCGCTGTTGATTTTTTAGTATAAGACTTTCCAGGATTTTTCTCCATATAAGTTTAGTTTTATTTATTTTCATGCAGTTGTATCACATTATATGTACAGCTTTATATCCTGTGGAAACTATAAACTTTAATGGCTTTATAACATTGTATCAAAGGGACATATCACAGTTTATATAACCATCCACTCCTCTATTATTAAATATTTTGTTGTTTCCAATTTTTTGTTATCAGAAAACACCTCTGTTCATAAGGCTCTTTTTCTTCTGTATTCAGGACGGTTTTCATAGGAGAAAGTCCCAGAAGTCGAACTATTGGATCAAACCACGAATATTTTCGGGCCCTTGACAATACATATTGCCAAATTACTGTTCCAAAAGGGTTGTACCAGAAATGCACGAGCGTGTCCATTCGACTAAGTGCTCACTGGCAGTAGATATTATTTTTTATCCACTCTTTTCCTAATCTGCAAGTAAAAAAATGTTATTGCATTGTTTTCATTTGTATCTCCTTGATACTAGTGTGTGAACTTCGACTCAGTTTCTAAAATGCTCCTTTTGGAGAGAATGCTGTTTTAGGATTTCTGTTAAAGCAGACATGCAAATCTAGTATCAGGTCCTAGCAGAGGCCAAAAGAAAATGAGAAGAGAATAATCATGCGAAAACTTTTAGGCAGTTTGAAGTTCCTTTTCTGTTCATTTAATGACCATGCATGCCAGGCACTATAGTTCTTTATCAGTTTCCCCCCAGCTGTCCGTAGGGCCTTCATACTTGGAAATTTCACTCCATCATTCTCAAAGCATTGCTGAGGACCCACTCTGTATCAAGCACAGTACTGGGCCCATGAACGTCACGGTGAACAGAGCCCCAATCCTGGTCTAACAAAACCCTAGTCTAGTGCAGAAGGTAGGAGGGTTGTCCAGCGGAGTGTGAAAGTACATAGCCAGGGAACCTAACCAAGACTTGAAGGGTCTAAGCTGAGGCCTAAAGCAAAAGCTGAAGCTCCCACCCCCACCCCCAGTTCTTTCTTTCAACTATTTCTCATGGGATGTGATTTTCAGACCCATCCTGGTCACTATCTTCTGGATATACTCAACTTTGTCAATGTTCGTAAAATGTGGTGACTATACTTGAACGTAATACTCCAGATGTGGTCTGATCAGCACACATGCTTCTAATACAGCCTAAAATTGTTTGGCTTTAAAAAAAAATAAGCTACACCACATTGTTGGCTCATATTAAACTTGTGATCAGCTAAATCCCCAAGAACTTTTTACGTAAACTGCTGCCAAGTCACATCTCTCATATCCTGTACATGTGCAATTTTTTAAACCTAAATTCAAGACTTTACATCTATCACTGTTAAATTTCATCTTGTAGGTTTTGACCTAGAGTTCCTACAAGTTGAGGTCATTTTAAATCTGGATTCTGTCATTCTATATATTAAACTATGCCACCCAGCTTTATATTATCTGTAAAGTGAAAAGCCTGTCCTTGTGATCAATTATGACCAAGAATTTGCTCCGTGACGGCAAGGGCCATGATACGGACACCTTTGTATCCCTCACAGTGCTAAGTAGGGTGACTTTTACACAGTAGGTGCTCGGTATTTGTTGCATGAATGAACGCCCAGGCAGAGCCAAAACAGTCCCGTGGCCCCTCACTAAAACATCTTCCTCCAAGTTGACGATAAATCAGTTGCTCAACCACCTGCAAATCTGCCTAATTACTGGTTATGCAGTCAAATTGCACAATCTTATGCACAAGGATATTACAGAAGACTTTCAAATGTTTTGCTAAAAACCAGACATCCTATATTTGTATTTGACATTCTGGCACAGTTGTTAGGATGCAGACATCACGATGCAGCCACGAAAAAAACAGACTACTAGAGGCTGTTTATCATTTACCTCCCTGACAGTTTTTCCTCAATCCTTACCCAGATTATGGGGGACTTTCAGTTTCTGCTTTCTTCAACATGAACATTTTTGATTATTCAGTCCTTGTATGCCTTTAGGTTCTTTACATTAGAGAGGCAAATTTTAAAAAATAATTTTACATTAAAAACTGCACTGAGAAAGTGAAAAACTCATACATTTATCATCAGAAAAAAACTAGATGCATTTTTAGGTTTGTTAGCTTTTGAAAGAAGATAAACCTCAAAACAGCCTACCAGTCCTATTCCCTCAAACCATCCTATCAAAGTTTTACAATTTTTAAAACAGCAGAAGCATATTACTTTCCTATAGTATTTTACATGGAATATTCATGAGAGAACTGACAGACACTGACTCAAGGAATCAGTGAAGCCTGGGTCTGAGACTACAGAACCACATTGTCACCCAAATATCCTTTCCCACTCCTTTCCTGACCCTTGGAAATCTGGAATTAGAGACTTTAAGAAATAGACTAAAAAAAAAAAGACTCAAAAAAAAAAAAAAGAAATAGACTATCCAAGAAATAAAAGAATTCTCAGAGAATGAGCAGATAATGTGCCCAGAATGATTAATGGCCCTTCAAAGATGAGCAAGTGTGGGAAACACATGACTCCTGGCAATGTGTGCTTTGCCTGCCAGATGGTTCCTGACCCTCCACCCCATCCCTCATCCCTTCTCGGAGCTTTAGCCCAACCATGACGCCCATCCCATCCTTGACCTCCTCTCCCCCTCTCCCACCTCATCCCTGATCTCCACCCTCAAGGCTACGGGATGCGGTGAAGCTGAGGGATGGGGTGAGGCTGCCTGTTTTGCACATTACTTGGTAATTTTTAAAAAGTAGCTGAACGTTTTATTGGTTTGTTTTGTAGGCTTTTGCAGAAGTCTTCCCCGCGCATGTTAAAATGGTCTTGTCAAAAAGTTCCCAGCATCAAAATAGCTGATCAGGCCTTCCCTGGTGGCGCTGTGGTTGAGAGTCCGCCTGCCGATGCAGGGGACACGGGTTCGTGCCCCGGTACGGGAAGATCCCACATGCCGCGGAGCAGCTGGGCCCGTGAGCCGTGGCCGCTGGGCCTGCGCGTCCGGAGCCTGTGCCCCGCAACGAGAGAGGTCACAGCAGTGAGAGGCCCGCGTACCGCAAAACAAACAAACAAAAAAGAACAACAACAACAAAAATAGCTGATCAAAGCAAGCATGTCAAAATGTCGTATAACTACCTATATGATAGAATGAAGAAAGTATCTAGGAATTGGAAGACTTGAGTACTAGTTCCAATTTCCACCAATCGTCTGGCAGACCTTGGGAAATTCTATTCCTGATCTGAGCCTGTCTTCCTTGTAACTGGAAAGTTTGGGCTAAATGATCTTCATAGTTTCTTCTCAAGCTATGGTCCTCAGACTACCTGGTACTGTTATTCAACTGTTTCATTTGTAATTACCTTGTCTTTAAGCATCTCTGGTCATGGACCATGTCTCGTACTTCCACAGAAGGCATCACAGTCTGAGCCCATAGTCGGCACTTACCATTTTCCAATTGAACTGATTTCCCATCTGTGAGCTAAACTGGCTATAATTAGGCTTCTATTCAATAATTTTACTCTGAAGAGCATAGGACATCACAGGTAACCTTGGCTGCTGGTAAGACTCTAACCACCATCAGGCCAAACTCTTTGCTCACAGAACATAAAAATTACAGGGATGACTGAGAAAATATTGAACCACCCCTCCAAGTGAACCTGATGCAGGGTCCTCCATGGTACACTCTAGCCAGATGGATTGATGCTTCCAAGTGACCCTGCTTTCGACTTCACCTCCTCTCTACTGCCCTTGTCCTAATTGGTTTATGCTAAGTCAAAGATGAAAAACACTCTATAGTCCAAGAAGAAAAAAAGTGGCCTGGTGAGATATCACTGATAATTTACATTTTAGAATAAAGCTTTTCTTAGAACATAAGTATTTCAGTGATATTTTTTCAAATTAGATTTTACTCCTATCAAACTTTTATTTATGCTAACGACCATAGGGAACATGCCTTAATAATTCAGAACTTTTTGAGAGAAAAGTCTTTCTGTCCACTGTTGATCACAAAATTGGGGTTTTGTTGAGAAGTAAGCAGGGGAGAGATAAGGAAGGGACTTCCTTACCTGCTAAGAATTGTGTCATTTAATAGATTAAGAAAAAATAGCAGCAATTATTCAGGACCAAAAGAAAAAAATTTTTAATTTAAGTAACAAATGGTTCAGAGTTAACATTATATAGAGATGAACATTTTGGGGGATGGCCATTGAGAAGAAAACTTTAGCAAGACTGGGCAGCCAAATAATTAAAAGATATTTGCATCCTTTGAATTTATTTATTTTAAACACTAAATAAATACAGAATGCATTTTATATCACAAAAAAAATTCAGAACTTTTTAACCTTCATTTAGCTAAAGTAACAAATTCATTCTACAATGTTCACTGAACCCCAAGTATATGCTAGGCACTGCACTAGCCGCTAGTTTGTTCAACTAGATATAGGTTAAAATCCTAGAAAACACATCAGCTTTTCATCTTCTTTTCATGACAGTGATTAAACACCCAGCTCCTCGGATTTTTTTTTAAAAAAAGGTACGTTCCAATTTCCTTATTAAGAAGACAATTCACCACAGGCTATCTGAGTATGTTCCTCTTTTGATACCACGCTACTACCATCTTGGTCAAGTCTGATTAAAGAGTGGTGTCACTGTAATTCTAGGCTCCCATTCATTACTAATAGGAGAAATTGAAGTACTGAACAGATAACCAAAGTTTCTCAATGGGTCTATGCTTTCCCTTAGCCTGTCTTCACAAGAACGAAATATAAGTGAACTTTTGACTTTCTGTACTGCTTCCATAAAAAATGATGGCAGCTATGGCAGATTTCTGCTTTTAAATGAAACGGTCACAGAGATGCTAGCGTACTAGTAAAAACAGCCCAAGTAAAGCATTTAGTTTGGCACATAAAGAATCTGCAATGAGATCTTGTCGCCTGGTGATCCTATTATTGGACTTCAAAAAGATGTGGAGTTCCTCACTTCTCTGATTCTTAAGTAGTATCAAGTTTAAAATTTTGTAGCATTAGGCAAATGCACCACACAGAGAAGAAAGCTGACCCTCACCAATGGGCATTTGGGCCTTCTCTGATAATCTGTGGAAGTGTTTTCAAACTCATTGTCTCAACACATTGGTATGTGCAGATCAGCTGTGAATATGTTTTGCATCAGCTGTTACTAATACTGAACAACCAACATTTGTAAGTAATTTTCTGTTTAAAAAATAGTGAATTGAAAGTTGCTCCTACACTACAGAAATACCATCACTAAATCACTCACATTCCAATAGGCTTTCTAGTCCAAGAGAGAAGAGAGGGGCGGGGTTACCACTGGTACACAGGGAACTGCGCAGAACCTAGGATAGCCCCGCCCATGGGAGGGACCCACTTGGGAAGTGTATCTTGAGGACTGAGGAAAGCAAAGCTAGGGCTGAGAATTATGCTTAACTCTGGGCAGCCCAGAACAAGCAGTATTTGAAAGTTATGAGACTTAGCTCTCCTAATGGTTGGGAATTGCTCATCTGTAGGATAGCTTGAACTTTCAAGATATGAGGTTGTAATAAGTTGGGCTTGGGGGATTTTTGAGGGGGTTGGTTTTATTGGAGAGGGAGGGCATTATTCCAAAGCAAATACCGGTCTGATTTTCAATTCTCTCAGCCTGTAAGTGATATAACAGAAAGTGGGAGAGTGACACTGCCTTAAAGTGGGAAGGAGTCTGGAGCCAGAGAGGAAGGAATTCTCTTTTGGACCTGCTGAGTTTCAGTTGATGGTAGGAGATCTGAATGGAAAAATACAAACGTATGTAACTTATTTGAGCTGATTTCCTCTTATGTAAAATGGGCTTAAGGCTATCTGCCTTGAAGAGTGTTGTGAGAATTAGAGATGGTGTGTATCAAGTACAGAGCACAATGCCTGACTCTAAAAGACAAATTTAATTATTATTAGTCCATAAGATATATAGGACTGGGGCACGGGGAAGAAGTCAGAACTGGAGAGTTAATGCCATTGAGATAGCAGCTGAAGCCATGAAAATGAGGGAAAAGTAGAGGGGGAAGAGAGCACTAAAGACATCCCTTTTCAAGAACAGTCACATTTGAATGGAAGAGGAAGATCTGTCATCAAGAAGGAGAGAAGGAATGCTCACAGAGGTTGGAGGGAAACAGATATATGCAGTGCCACAAGCCAAGGGAAGAGAAACATTCAAGGGGGAAAAAAAAAAGCCCCAATGAATTCAGTAAAAAGTCAGTTGTTGGTAACCTGCAGGGGAACAATTTTAGTAAAGAGGCAGTGGCAGAAGTCAGATTACAAGGTGTTTCAGAATGAGTGGTAAAGAAATGGAGCCAGCAGATGTAAACCACTCACTTGAGAAGAGAAAGTCAATAATGTCTCAGTCTGACAGCTGGACTTGGTCCAGACATGCAAGAACAGACTTTAGCCGTAAAGACCTAAATGTTGGATTTTAATATGGAATTTCTGATGGCTGCAGGTATAGAGGGGCCTCCCAAGGGGAAAACACATTCCTACTAAAACTAAATATGGCTTTCATAAGCTCAACAAAGAGAGGCCAACCTTGGTAGTTTCTTAAATCTCCATGGCTTCAAGATAATGCCACTCAATTCTAGGGACTGAAGAGAGGAGAAAAACAGAATGAAAAATTCAAGAATGTACAAAGATTGGTGAAGAGCCTGCTCTCTCAGGTGGCCTCCCTGCGGAGCTTTTGTTCTCAGAATTCCCAGACTCTCCAAGTCTTAAGGAGTATAACCCAATCAAGCCTCCTCAGGTTGAGGGGGAAAAAAAGGCTTCCCTATTAACTCCAAACCAATCACCTCCTGCTTCCCTTGTATTACACAAAGTCCCTATTTTCAGTGAGTAAATAAATAACCCCCCCAAAAGCAGAGTAGCTTTCTGGAAAAGCTGGTAGGGTCCACAAAGCTGATTAGGGCTTGTTTATTTGAAAGTTTCAAATAAAAGGCATTTCAACTGGTCAGGAATGTTTGAAGACTATTAAGATGGGACAGGATTCCCTAGGTAAACATGTCCTTACTCAGGCTTCTTGGAGCCTCTAATCCCTATAACAAGCAAGGTCCTAAATAAGAGAAATAATAATACTAGCTACCATTATTGAACGATCGTGTACCATGTGCCCTTCACATGCATTGTCTCATTTAATCCGCACAATAGCTCTACCAGGTTAGATATTATTAACCCCAGGGATGAAGAGGCCCTAGGCTAAGCCCTGGTGCCAAAGGACCTCCCAGGTTTCACCAGCATAAATGCCCTATACCTATACCCTGGCCATGTACTTGTATTTTCTTGTCCCAGTACTGCTCTGACTGCTTGATTTTCAAGCAGTTAAGAAAAAATTAAAAATATATCTTGTCCCCATTCTATCTTATATCATACAGGTTTTGGAAATATATAGACCCCAAGTTCAAATCCTGGCTCTGCCTCATCCAATCTGTGTGGTCTTAGCCAAACAGACAATCGTAGTAACTTCCAGTGCTGTTGTGAAGACTGAGATACTAAGTGCGGTGCCTAGCACATAGTGAGTAATACAAAATATTACTTTTTAAAAACTTTGGCATTAAGTAATGGTTTGATGTTTCCCTCATTCAAGTAAGACTATTTCTTATTTGTGTGTGTGTGTGTGTGTGTGTGTGTGTGGTGTGTGTGTGTGTATATATATATATATATATATATATATATATGGCTGTAAAATGTTTGAAAACTTCAGAAAAATATAAAGAGAAAAAAATGAACTATCATTACCACCATCCAAAAAAATGGCCCCCAGATATTTCAGCATAGATGTACATGTGTTTTTCCCACCAAACTGGAATTTTATATATATATATATATATATATATATATATATATTTCACCCAAAAGTTCATTCAGGTTTTTCATAAGATGTGATAGAAAAACCCAGTATGTATATGTGTGTGTATATATATATATATCTATCCCATTCTTTATAAAGTTTTAACATATATCATGAAATATTCTTTGAAAATATCATTGTTAACAGCTTCATAATATTCCATTGTATAAATGTACCATAACTGACTTAACAGATGCAACACTGATTAAACAAAACAACTGACTTTTAACCAACGTCCTCAGTAGCTCAACCCAGAGGATTCTTCCAATGAGAATTCCAGGAAAAAGAGAGTTTCCATTTCCCTTAAATTACACCTCATGTTCAGCCACCATGCTTCCAGCTGTCTCTGTCAGGGATTACTGGCTTTAGTGTTACCTGTATATGTCTAAGCAGAAGCTTTAAAAGTTAGACTTTTGGGCCATGTCCAAGGCAACCACTAGCTTGAAAAAGATGTAACATTATGTACATTTAACCACAGCTAACTAATAATAAAATACATATTCTGAACATTTTAACAAACCACATTACCATTCACTTTGTGACATCACAGGAACATTACTGAACCAGAGGACTGGTTCTCATTAAGATATCCAAGATGGATTGGTTAAATATATTATGGTGCACCAGACAATAGAGTATTGCATAGCCATTAAAATAATGTTGACATCTATGTAATAACATGGGAAAATGTTCTGAAAATATTGTTAGGTTATTTAAAAAGCAGGGTATAAAATGCTATGTATGTTACAAGGCTTGTAATGTATACAGATAATTTAAAAGTCTGTTAACCAAGCTGTTAAGAGTGGTTATCTCTAGGCTTCAGTCTCATGAGTGAATTCTTTTCTTCACTATCATATCTGTACTGTTGAATTTTCTAAAGTTAACACGTATCATACCAATAAATTATTCTTACTTTTAAAAAAGGCAAAATTGTTCATTCGCCCACATCCTAAACCCCTACTATGGTGTGTGCTACCATAGTAGGGAATCTATATATTCTGGCTTGTCAAGACTTAATTGTATCGGGACTTCCCTGGTGGCGAAGTGGAGAATCCACCTGCCAACACAGGGGACACGGGTTCGAGCGCTGGTCCGGGAGGATCCCACATGCCGAGGAGCAAGTAAGCCTGTGCGCCACAACTACTGAGCCTGCGCTCTAGAACCCGCGAGCCGCAAATACTGAGCCCACGTGCCACAACTACTGAAGCCCAGGAGCCTAGAGCCCGTGCTCCACAACAAGAGAAGCCACTGCAATGAGAAGTCCGCGCACCGCAACGAAGAGTAGCCCCCGCTCGCCGCAACTAGAGAAAGCCCACGCGCAGCAATGAAGACGCAACGCAACCAAAAATTACTTAACTTTTAAAAACGACTTAGTTATATCAATAGTAATAAATAACCCTAATGGAGTCAACAGAATACTGGAATTAGAGACCAAGTCTTGAATTGGAAACTAAACTCTTACCTCTTCCCAACATTATGCCCTTGGCAAATTCCTTAATCTCCCTGAGCCACAGCCCTCATCTCTAAAGTAGGAAATATATTATCTACCTCACAAGGCTGTTGTGAGTTTAAATGAGACCTTGCAGGTGCAAGTGCCTGTTCCTATACCTGGTGCACAGAAAGTCGGTTAAACCTAGTTCTAATACCTTTCTCAGCAATATAGAAAGTGCAAAGTGACTCTCATTTTAATTATTCAATTCCTACTCTGTTTTTCTCTTTTTGTTCAATGTGTCCTCCTGTGTTCAGACTGGAGTCTGAGAAAGAATACACAAATAGGAGAGATGCCAATGAGAGTGGAAATACCTGCGACAATGGGAGTAGTCAAATATCTGAGTACCACACAGTCCTTGTATCATATGCCAACTGGAGATGCTTGATCACAAGCTGAATCAAAATTAATACAGTTGATCGCCCCTACCTACCCCATGACCATGACTTAAACCAAAAAAGAACAGAACCTCAGGTTTAAATCTCATATTTAAATGGTCCAGTGTCAATGCAGCCATAGTTGCTTGGGGACTGGGGGAGATATATTTACAAGTGTGGTTAATAGTCATAAGGGAAGGTTAAAGGAAACCCTTGTTGAGTTCATACAGAAGAAAAGGGCTATATGTACAGTCAATGTTAATTATGCTCTTGTTTGCCGTATGATCTTATGAGAACAGTTCTGTCCATTCCTGTGCTAATGAGGACCTAAAACTAAGGCTCTGTCATGTGCATTTTATTACTGCCATTGGTTTTTCCAAAAGCAGCGTCATATTTGTCCTAGAGAGAAAAAAGGAAGGTATTTCCAAACGAAACTTATAATAATAATAAGCCTCCAACCCTTCCTCTTCCTTTTTCCCCACCTCTCTCTCACATAAGCTGGTTTATCATTCTATCACTCACAATTTCTAAAAACAAACTGAAAAATGTGATGGTATTAAATATGAATAACCATCTGTTCCATCGCTTTGAGCTGGAGCTCCAAACTCCAAATACAGGACAACAAAAAGCCCACCCTCTGGCATACTTAAGCAAAAGGGTTCTTTCAGCCCACACGCTCAAACATTTTAAAAAGGTACGTGAAAAATGAGCTCTTCAGTCAAAATTCTCACTTTTTAACGTCTGCAATTTTATCTAACATTCAGAATTGCATCCAGGGTTAGAACCGTATACTTGGTACGTCTTCTTTAAAAATCATATAGATCAAAAACTACTAGAAGTCTCAAAACATCAGATAATATGATTGAGTTTATTCTTTTATGACTCCACCTGAACAGGAGAGGAATGAATGGGCTTCAGAAACCTCTTATTTTTCCAGCAGCTTTCTTACAGAATAATATACTTTCATAATGAAATGTAAGATTATAAATTGCCAAATTGATTTTTGCATCAGTGGTAAAAAGTCATAAGTGACTAAGTGTCCTAAGGTGACCTAGTATGTTATAGAAAATGTGAAACCATAGTATACTGACAGTTTAATTGGTTTAGCAAGAGTTCATATCACTTGGCTGAAATGCACCATTGGCCTTTTTATCGTTACATCTTATTGCAGCTTTAAAAATAAAGTAGATGACAATCTTGTGAAATGTTTCCTTTACTGAATCAGGTTCCTGTCCTTGACTTTATTGCTATGCCTAGCTTTCCAAAGCAATGTTTACAAACTGCCTCTGCCTTTTAATATATTTTGAAGAGTGAAATTTATCTCCCAACTTGATCCTTTCGAGCCTGGAGATGGGAAGACACTAGTGCATAGTCGGTGTGAGGAACACCAAAACAGATGCCATCAAGGAGTTAAATACCAGAGCGGATGGCACCTTGACATTTATTGCTGTCTAGTCCAAACCAGAATATATAATTTGACTCTTTTACAACATTAGGAGGGCAATTTAAATGCGTTAGGACTTGAACTATCGAAAGATGCTGTCTCCTGTCTCCAGATGTAATTACAAGACTATTAGAGCAGTCTTATAAATACGAGAAGAGCTAAGACTGTGAAGGGCGACAGAAGTGGAAAGAACTACCGCCCCCCCCGCGATGGCAGCTCGTTTTCTGACAGAGCAGTCCCTGCAGCAGAACAGGAGGCCAGCTTGCGGGCTTGGGTGTGTTCCTCCTGAACCACTGGTGTCAAAGGAAGTCCCTGAGTTCGACTGCGACCCAACACAGTGAGACAGGAGCAGAAATGACATTGCCACCACCAAGAACGTTCTACGCCTTTTGCCTCCCTTATACTCCTGCAGGTTAAACAGGCAGATTTTAGTCATTAGTCCTGCTTATTGAGAAGCTACTTACTACATGTGAGGAGCGTACAGTGCTAAGCAATGGTGCATTTAGTAAATCCAGGCCATGCGAAGTTGCCATTCTCCGAACCACGGTATGTAATGACTCCCTAAAGGACAACTGTCACTTGTTTTCCCAACGCCCTCCCTTCAGTGGTATGTGTGTGTGTGTGTGTGTGTGTGTGTGTGTGTGTGTGTCTGCACAGGCAAATGTCAAAAAAGAGTCAAAAAAAGAATCAAAATGTTGTCTGTGAATTTCACAATATTCCTGGAAATAAAGTTAAAAAGAAAGAGAATCTCCAGTTACTCGTCAATACGATATTTTCTTTTAAAAGATCATGTCCCAGTTAGCTACCATGTTAAGGAATTATGTACAAAAATGGTAAAAGGATGAGGGAGGAGGGGCCACAGGGTGAAACTCAGATTCTAAGCAGGGAGCCAAGTTAAAGCAAGTGCATGCAGAGAAAGATACTTGTTCTTAATAGTCAGACTCAGTGCTGATTAGGATGTAGAGAGATGGCACTTGCATGCTGCTCCTGGGTGTATAAATTGGTAAAACTGTTCTGGAAGGCGATCTGGTATTAAGTAACTAGATCTTCCTAAAAGTTTGTAATCATTTTGTTTTGTTTTGTTTTCATTTAGTTTCTTTTTTTTAACATCTTTATCGGAGCATAATTGCTTTACAATGGTGTGTTAGTTTCTGCTTTATAACAAAGTGAATCAGTTATACATACACATATGTTCCCATATCTCTTCCCTCTTGCATCTCCCTCCCTCCCACCCTCCCTATCCCACCCCTCTAGGTGGTCACAAAGCACCGAGCTGATCTCCCTGTGCTATGCGGCTGCTTCCCACTAGCTATCTATTTTACGTTTGGTAGTGTATATATGTCCATGCCACTCTCTCACTTTGTCACAGCTTACCCTTCCCCCTCCCCGTATCCTCAAGTCCATTCTTTGATGCAGTAATTTTACTTTTAGGTCTCTAGCCCAAGGAAACATCAGAAATGAGCACAAAGATATATGTACACAAATGTTCACTGCAACATTGTTTATACTAGCATAAAACTGGAAACAACCTAAATGTACATCAGTAAGGGGTTGGTTAAACATGTTATGCATATTAACAATCACACTTACACAAACTTTTAATGGCACGGGAAAATGCATGTATATATTGTTAAGAAAAAGGCAACTTCAGTACGCATAAGGGCTTCCCTGGTGGCACAGTGGTTGAGAATCCGCCTGCCAATGCAGGGGACACAGGTTCGTGCCCTGGTCCAGGAAGATCCCACATGCCGCGGAGTGGCTGGGCCCGTGATCCATGGCCGCTGAGCCTGCGCGTCCGGAGCCTGTGCTCCGCAACGGGAGAGGCCACAGCGGTGAGAGGCCCGCGTACAGTAAAAAAAAAAAAAAAAAAAAAAAAAAAAAAAAAATTATGTTATGTAAAAGAAAAAAAAAGAAAAAGGCGAGTTCAAAACTGTATGTAGTAGAAGCAAGTTTCTTAGTCCCCTAATCCTACGTATTTTCAAAAACATCTTTAAGCACAGTGCAGTGAAATAAAAAAAATAAAGCAGAAACGTGGATGGACCTAGAGAATGTTATCCTTAGTGAAATAAGTCAGACAGAGAAAGACAAATACTATATGATATCACTTATATGTGGAATCTAAAATATAATACAAATGGAATGTATATGCAAAACAGAAACAGACTCACGGATATAGAAAACAAATTACTACTGGTTACCATTGGGGAGACGGAAGGAGAGGGGGCAAATTAGGGGTATGAGATACAAACTACTACATATAAAATGGATAAGCAACAAGCATATATTGTATAGCATGGGGAATTATAGCCATTATCTTGTAATAACTTTTAATGGAATATAATCTGTAAAAATACTGAATCATTATTCTGTAAACCGAAATTAATATAATATTGTAATTCGATTATACTTCAATTTTTAAAAAAGCAGAGCTCATCACTGTTGAAAGTAAGAGTTTGGTCACTTGATTTTAAAAAAAACACTTTTTACTTTGCAATAATTTTGGATTTACAAAAGAGTTACAAAGCTAGTTTCACTCAGTTTCCCCTAATATTAGCATCTTAAATAACCATGGACCATTTGTCAAAATTAAAACATTGACATTCGTACAATGCTATTAAGCAAACTACAGCGTTTATTCAGATTTCTCCGGGTTTTTGACTAATGTCTTTTATCTGTTCCAGGCTCTAATTCAAGATACCCCATTGAATTTACTTGGTCACTTAATTTTATTTGTTTGTTTGTTTTGTTTTGTTTTTTTCTGTACGCGGGCCTCTCACCCTTGTGGCCTCTCCCGTTGCGGAGCACAGGCTCTGGACGTGCAGGCCCAGCGGCCACAGCTCACGGGCCCAGCCGCTCCGCGGCATGCGGGATCCTCCCGGACCGGGGCACGAACCTGTGTCCCCTGCATCGGCAGGCGGACCCTCAACCACTGCACCACCAGGGAAGCCCGCTCACTTAATTTTAACAAAATAATTCAAACTTTCGCCTTGCCCCAAGACTCATAAAATGCCCTTTCATTTAATCAGGTTTTCTTTTAGCTTAAGCCATTTGTATTAGAAGAGCCATGAAAGTATGAAGAAGATACCATTTTAGAATAAGTCAAAATAATCTGTTTTCCTGATTTTCACATGAATTTATCTAACTCAGATTCTTCCCAGAGAACTTTGTGTTTTCCCTCTCCTATGGTCCCTGGGTCCCTGTTAACTGGCTTCACATTTCCCTAATAATCAGGCCCCTGCTGGCTGGGCACTAGGGCAGCAACATCTCAGACACGGAACAAGAACAAGTACTAAACTGAATGGAGTAGAACTTTAAGGTGGGGAGCTACCATCAGTAACCCCAATCTTGCTAGAAACAACCTCTGGATGAAAATGATCACTTAACAAACATTTCTTTAGCATCTATGCAAAAAAAAAACATTTTTAGTATCATGTGTGTGATATCAGAGTGGTGCAGAGAGGCTAACTCAACAAAGTCACTTAGCTAATAGGTGGCAGAGCAGTGATTCAAACCCCAGTTCCTATGTGACTCTAAATCCATGATCTTAATGATTCTATTATTGTGCCTCCTTGAGAGACTCTCAATAAATGATGGAGCTGAATCATTCCAATTCTAGCTCTTGAACCCTGACTATTCCAACCTTGAACTGAACTCTGACCCAGCACTGGTTCTGATTTGATCTTTGTGGCTATGTGCCTTCCTACCCCTTTTACTAAACCTTGGCCGTACCTACTCAGATGTGCTGTATATATACCGACCCAGTTGACCCCTCTGTAATGTGTCTCAGTTATATTCTGTTAAAACTTTCCGGATGTGCCTGCCTCTTCTGGTTGGGGACCATCCTGCCTGTCCCCGACAATGAGGGGCCTCCGGTGTCCTTTGCTCTGTTAGCCAGTCTGGTTGCCACTCTGGCCATTAAGCAATTCTAGAACAGCTCCTGGCCCTCTGCTGCCCTCTAGGAGTCACCAGCTACTCTGCCCCATCTGGAACACAGGACTAGTTTTACCTTTGGGCCCTGTACTCTACCAGTTGGCTTGATAACCTTAGAGCCAGGCAAGGGGAAGTCTAGCTGAAACAGCCTGGATTTCCTGGGAGAGTGACACTTGGCAACAAGTAGCTCAAGGGAAATGACTTTCTTGTCTTCCTTTTTGAAAGAAGGCTGGAGGGAAAGGAGGAAGAAAGGCTACTCCTGCTCCGTTTCTTCACAGTGAGAATCACGCAAGGGATGCTATTCCCAAAATGGTGCTAGGGAAGACCTAGGGCAATCTCAGACTAGTGTGTCCCAGCTTACAAAGGAGCTTCCCCACTCCGGGAGTGAAGGGCAGAGGAGGCAGCAAGTCCTTGAGCCCTAGGGAAATGGATATATCAGTGACTTGGCCCCGTGGATACTTTCTAAACTCCTCCAGTCACTACAGGAATGACCTCAGGAACTACCAGCTGTGCACAGGTGGCAGAAGCCTTTGATGACTGGTTTCCTCTTCCCTAGAGTCATTTAGCAGCAGGAGGGGCTGTGAGGTGGAGGGAGCAGCTGTTTATTCTCATGACACTTCCCACTGCCAAAGACAGCTCTTTGATTGATCCCCCCTCAGAAGATCTAGCTTGTACTCTGGGGACAGAAACGGTTTGGGGATAGATGAGTTGTGCAATTTCCTCTGGGTCAAACACTGGCTCCTCAGGAGAAAACAACAACTTTCCCCGGTGCTGTCTGTTGCTGGGAGTGAAAGGGGGTGACTACAAAGGTACCACCACCACCCTCTTCCCACCTTTTCCTCTGACCTTCTTAGAAACCATCAATATAAGCTCACGGGGCTTCCCTGGTGGCGCAGTGGTTAAGAATCCGCCTGCCAATGCAGAGGACACGGGTTCCATCCTTGGTCTGGGAAGATCCCACAGGCCGCGGAGCAACTAAGCCCGTGCACCACAACTACTGAGCCTGTGCTCCAGGGCCCGCGAGCCACAACTCCTGAAGCCCAGGCGCCTAGATCCCGTGCTCTGCAATAAGAGAAGCCACCGCAGTGAGAAGCCCGCGCACCACAATGAAGAGTAGCTCCCGCACGCAGCAACGAAGACCCACTGCAGCCAAAATAATTAATTAATTAATTTAAATATATATATATATATATAAGCTCACATGGGTTTATTCACTTGGTCCACACTACCACTGTATGAGATAGATTCTTCTACCATCCATTTTAAAGATGGGGAAACTGAAGCTCTGAGAACACAAATCTCTTGCCCAAGATCACGTAGAGGCAGAACTAGGATTTGAACTCAAACAGTCTGAGAACTAAGAGAGTCATTAGGATTAAAAACAGACTTTAGAAAAGAAGCCTTACACTCCCCGCCCAAGCACCCCTTGCCAACACACACACACACACACACACACACACACACACACACACACACACA